>NC_053161.1:64753477-65053477 GCF_016835505.1 Polypterus senegalus
AAAACTGGTTAAAAAGTCTAATTTGTTTGGTGCAAAACAGTAATATCAGTGACCCAACAATGCTCTCCTGCACCTAAAAATTTGCTTTCACAAATTTAGGTGTACTATTTGATTCTACTTTACTATTTCATTTAAGCACCAGATGTACTAGATTGAATTCTACCCACGCCATGCTTATCATTATCATATCAATTATCAAAACAGCAATCTCCAAAAAGAAACTCTTCAGTGTCCCAAAAAGGAAATTCTCAGAAATTGTATAATAAATGAACACAAAGAACAACAGAATTTCAGTTAAATACAGATGCAAAAGGTTAGCAACAACTACTAAAGCATTTAATAAAACAAGAGTCAAATTCACAGTTTGATGAAATCTAAAACCATGTTATTTCATTGCCTTCACATTCAAATATCTACATTTTTCAAATACTATGAAATATAAAAACATATTTTACATGCCAGTCTACAAAATCCCTGCTTTGAGCTTAAAAATAATATTCAAGCAAAGCTAAAAAATTTTTTGTCTCCCCAACACAGTCAGAAATATATATATACACCTGTACAGTATTATAAAACTCCACATTCTAAATCTGCATCCAAAATACAATCAAAAAAGTGTACCCGCCAGGTAGAAGTCTAAATTGTCCACCCATCCAGAAAATAAGAAGAGTGTGCCACAAGCTGTCTACCTCAGGGTTAAACTTTGCGTTGTTGCTGTTTAAAATTGTTGCACTTGTGGATATTTGCCCCATTATTAAATGAAAAATTATCACAAAAAAATGTGGATAAAAGAGTGTAACTGGCCTTCCACCATCACCTCATCTAATCATCCAAACGCAGTTTCAGTCGGTAAGAAAACATCCTTTTAAAATTCTGTTTTACTAAGCATTATATGCATTCATTATGTGTTTTAAATATTCATTTATATTACAATATATGCCTGTTTCAGTGTAGGAGGAAAATGTAATTTCTTTCCGAAAGTGAATTAAATCATTGTTTACTCTGTACTGCAACTAAACATACATGCTACAGTTTATGAAGTGATAAACAAGTAGGCAATTAGTGTTTTAGATTCTTTCTATTATGTAACATTCTTGGTGGACTGTCATAGTTGTTTCTGCATTTGTGGACATTTTATTAATATCTGGTCACTAACTGACTTCCGAGGGCACTGAACTTTCTCAAAATTAATACAGAAAAAAATGAAAGCACAACTACAGCCTTCAATTGGTTCAACCCCAGAGAGTGGGCTTCTAGGGGCCCTAAACCCCTAATATTACCTCCACGATCCGTGCTTAACAAAAAGGTGTCAGTTGTGAAAACCTTCACATTTCAGGGCTTTCTAATCACCCGGGGCTTGACATGGAAGACCAACATAGACCCCATAATAAAAAAGACACAGCAACAGATGTACATCCTGCGACAGCTGAGGGGGCTCAATTTACCACAGGAGTTACTGATTCAGTTCTACAAAACAATCATCGAGTCTGTTCTTAGCTCATCCATTACATAGTGGTTCATGTGTATGCCTATCATGTAATTACAGACTTGTAGAGTCATCAAAAAATTGGAGTCAAGTTCCTTGTATGCATGCACTCTTGATTCTTTTTGACATGTAAAAGTGAGGCTTTGGACTTGCTAAAGTACACCAATTTTTCGTGGTACTTGATGAGCCATTCTCTTTGCTACAACATTACATGTGTCTGTTTGCTGAGTAGAAACATCCTAAAAAATTAAACTAAGGACAAACATGTTACATGCCTGTTTATTTGGGTGTGCATAATGTGTTCACCTAACTAATATTCTTGAGTACAAGACAAAAACTGTTCAGATTTGAGTAAGTTTGGACACATTAAGTGCCGACTATATCTCTTCAAATATAATAATCAAGGCAGTACTACTATAAGGGCTGGTTTATACTCCATGCTCAGCACAGTCAATATTGACCCAAAACGTAATTATACTAGATAGCTCTCGTTCTCTGTTGTTTATACTTTATTTTATTTCCACTGTATTTGTGCTGTAATATTTATAATGTGTTTCTGTGTGGATGTAGAGAAGATTAAGCTTAGCAGTAATGAAAACAACAATGAGGAAGAGGAAGATGGCCAATGTGAAGATGATAGACTCCAAACCTACTACGTCCACCAAATACACTCCCAGATATGCATATTCTTACGAATTTTGAACATCAAATAGGCAAATAATACATAAAGCACAGAAATGAAGGTAAAAAAAGGTCCAGAACCTTATAATTGGGTCAAATTTACCTCCCTTTATTGTTTGTTTGTGTTTTGCAATGGATGTTATGAAACTGATGAGTGCAACAACATGGCTGCTGGAATTCAATTTTTGTTTTGCTATCACTGTTAACAAACATCAATTAATTTTAAAAGGCTAATAATACCACTTTGTGGTAGAACATGATATTTAATTGTGTGTTTTGGGGCCAAATAATGTAAAAAAGCTTCACAGAACTGTACTGCACATTGATGTTAAAGCTACTAGAAAAGGTGACACCAGCCCTCTCTTGACTATCTGTGAGGTTATTCTCATTAGTCTAGACTGCAGTAGTTGTAGCTTCTTCAATGTAATTCCCAGCAAATAGGCCCCAGAGGACTAGGGCTGCCCACAAAGAAACAAGAGTAAGCCTACTGCATGGGCCACATACACTCACCTAAAGGATTATTAGGAACACCTGTTCAATTTCATATTAATGCAATTATCTAATCAACCAATCACATGGCAGTTGCTTCAATGCATTTAGGGGTGTGGTCCTGGTCAAGACAATCTCCTGAACTCCAAACTGAATGTCAGAATGGGAAAGAAAGGTGATTTAAGCAATTTTGAGCGTGGTATGGATGTTGGTGCCAGACGGGCCGGTCTGAGTATTTCACAATCTGCTCAGTTACTGGGATTTTCACGCACAACCATTTCTAGGGTTTACAAAGAATGGTGTGAAAAGGGAAAAACATCCAGTATGCGGCAGTCCTGTGGGGGAAAATGCCTTGTTGACGCTAGAGGTCAGAGGAGAATGGGCCGACTGATTCAAGCTGATAGAAGAGCAACTTTGACTGAAATAACCACTCGTTACAACCGAGGTATGCAGCAAAGCATTTGTGAAGCCACAACACGCACAACCTTGAGGCGGATGGGCTACAACAGCAGAAGACCCCACCGGGTACCACTCATCTCCACTACAAATAGGAAAAAGAGGATACAATTTGCACGAGCTCACCAAAATTGGACAGTTGAAGACTGGAAAAATGTTGCCTGGTCTGATGAGTCTCGATTTCTGTTGAGACATTCAAATGGTAGAGTCAGAATTTGGTGTAAACAGAATGAGAACATGGATCCATCATGCCTTGTTACCACTGTGCAGGCTGGTGGTGGTGGTGTAATGGTGTGGGGGATGTTTTCTTGGCACACTTTAGGCCCCTTAGTGCCAATTGGGCATTGTTTAAATGCCACGGGCTACCTGAGCATTGTTTCTGACCATGTCCATCCCTTCAAGACCACCACGTACCCATTCTCTGATGGCTACTTCCAGCAGGATAATGCACCATGTAACAAACCTCAAATCATTTCAAATTGGTTTCTTGAACATGACAATGAGTTCACTGTACTAAAATGGCCCCCACAGTCACCAGATCTCAACCCAATAGAGCATCTTTGGGATGTGGTGGAACGGGAGCTTCGTGCCCTGGATGTGCATCCCACAAATCTCCATCAACTGCAAGATGCTATCCTATCAATATGGGCCAACATTTCTAAAGAATGCTTTCAGCACCTTGTTGAATCAATGCCATGTAGAATTAAGGCAGTTCTGAAGGTGAAAGGGGGTCAAACACCGTATTAGTATGGTGTCACCGTATTAGTATGGTGTTCCTAATAATCCTTTAGGTGAGTGTATAGGGAACAACGTGGGCTACACAGCATGGGGTCATCCCACACTATGCTCAGGTTTTAGGTATCTAAAAAAGAATTTAAGCATTGCCTATACTCAGTCTTAATACAGCATTAATATGCATGTTATTTAAAAGTAATCCAGTAAGCAACCAAGAAGTTATACAAGACATTACATAGCAATCATAAAAAAAAAAACAGATTTTAGTCACAGAAAAGGTGGCAATAACTTTTGATTTTTTTTTGTATGACATTTTTTACACGACTGCAATAGTAGACAATGTGTTAATCAATCAACAGCAGAATTCCAAGGAAAGCTAACACATCAGAATGCCCATGTCATGATTCCATATTTACCTGGTTTGCTGGATTATGTGTTGGCTGGGTGAGGAGTGAAGTTTTTGAGAATCTGACCCATAAAGATACTGTTTAAAGGGCTAGACATCTGCAACTATGCGAAGCAAGTCAATTCTTGGGACAGATTTGGAAATGCTAATTCACACTTCCTATTCAGGGAATTCTCCTGTGTGTTTCAAGGCCCCTGCACTTTCGAGTTATTCCTTGACTCTTCCACAATGAATGTGGCACTTCACTGTTACAATCTTTTCCCATGACATAACATTTATCTTTAAAAGAAAAAAAAAAAACAGAAACTGGTAAAGCTACACTGCACATTGCCAATGGTGCAAACTTGAATCTGGAGGTCCTCAAACCACAAAGAAGAAGACACCAGGACGCATGCCTGAGCTCTGGAAGCAAGAACTTCCTTTCAACTCAGAAAATCACTTCTTGTTCAGCCTCAAAAATCACGTGGTTGTTTCCAGAATGTATCTTAAACAAAGACCTTTCTTTTGCCCTACAATCAACAGCCACGGTTTTTCTGTATTTCTGTATGATTCAAGTTACCTGGTAGTAGTTCTATTATATAAAGAATATTTAGAAATAATCAGAAATACGCTAGGCTTATCGATTTTTTTTGGTCCTTAGAGTGTGGCACAAGACATTTATATGAAGACAATATTATTCTCATGTGTAGAGTGATCTTATTATTTTGGTTATATCAAAGTCTATTACTGTAAGTTTGCAAGATCTAATCAGTCCTCAGCCTATGGTACGCCAAGAATTACTAGGTGGTATGTGAGTACCGTAAAGAAAATTTTAAAAAGCCAGGCACGGTAAGCATGTGTGAGCATTTGTGCAAAACCAAAAGACAAAGAAGCAGTTACAAGTCAAGAAACAATTTCGGAGCCTCAATTTCACTGCAGCATTAGGCAAAAAAGAATATAAGCTTCACATTCATCCTCGATTTGTTATTAGGAAGACATACAAAGAGCTTTCTGAGGAGGCAGAGAAAGGGAGCTTCTGGCTGTGGCTTAGAAGCAAAGATAAAATGCAAGGTGGGATAAAAAGGATCTTTTGGTCAGCTACAGGAAGTGGTAGGGAGACATCTATGTGGCTGCCCTACATCTGGAGATGTTCTGTAGTTAAACTTTGCAAAATGCAAAGAACATAGACGGAGAAAGAATCAGTACCTTTAAAACAACAGACAAATACAGTTTAACTTATTTATACTTTCTGTGTAGATATAATGCTTTGACTTGGATGGACGTGTGGGGATCATCTTCTGGGCTCAGATAAGATAACCGGCACCATTCCAGGATGAGAGGGGGTGCAGTTCCGAACAGTATCAGTATCATCTCTTCTTCACTCCACAATGCGAAGATGGGGCTCAATGTGGGCAACCGACTCCCTCCCACAACATCCAGTGGGCTTCCCAAACAACGCAGAAAATGTGGGCCCACTATGGACTGTTTTGAAAACAGTCAACATCTCTGGTTTAAAAGAAACTGATGTGGCCAACAGGTGACTTTTTCAATATTTACAACACACGTTATTAGGCCTGCCATGATTTATTTTTGTAATTAATTACAAATGTTCTTTGAAATATATGTTCTTAATTAACTTATCTTTGCCCCAACCCCACAGGGCATGCTGCCATACAGCACATATTCATATGCCTGCTTGAACTATTTGGTCAAAATTAGTCGGTAGATAATTCAATTAATCGATAAAATAGTTGATAATCGTTTACAAAATAAGTGTTTGTGACAGCCCTACAAGTTACAGTTTATGACATGAATTTACCAAAACATAAGAAAAGACAATACCACTGAAGTTTATTTTTTACTTTTTAGCCCAATTTAAAAGCAATTTTATTTAAATGTTTTTATTCACGCTTTATTCAATTAAAATATGAAACATTTAGACTTTAAACCTAGCAGAGATGTTCCTGAAGGTAACATCCCCAAAAATAAACTGAAGGTGCGGAGTTCAAAATTCAAAGCGGGAAAAGTTTTCTAAGCAGAAAAAGTGCATGCCTTTCAACTTTCAAACGTATACAGTATATGTGCATGATATATTCGAACAATTGAGCGATCAGCTAAACAAATAAGCTTCATTAACTGAATAGACTCCTCATGTTTGTTAAATCCATGTGTTTGTACATTTTTAAAGATTCCATTCCGTGTGCTGAGAAGACTTTCACTGTAAAAGATGCTCTATAAAATCTTGCTTGGTTCGAAATCTTGAAAGCCTTTTCAGAATAGCCAAAAATAGTCAAATTAAAGCGTTATGGTCTTTGCAGTGAAATGGATTATCTCTCCCAAATATCTGCTCATATGAAATAATCTCTTACAAAGTAAAAAGCACAGACATAAATTTCATAGTAAATAATCCACACGTAAAGCATAGACCCTCCAGGGTTCATCATTTATTGAGAAAATGGAATATTTTCCCTGTTTGGTGAATCACTGCATCTTGTATGCTGGCAACTGTTAGTAAAGGTCTGCCAAATTCTTTCATAGCTTTTCAGCCTTGCCCCAAATCATTAAATGGAAAGCTAGGAAAATGTTATTCACTCCAACAGCTGAAATCATGAGCCTCAAAGAAAAAACAGGTTTTCTACTATAATACCTCACACCTCCACATTATTTATACCAGACATTCTGAATGTAGTTACACTTGTTTTCCATCAAAACTCTTTCAAACATGCTTCAATGTTTAACTGAAGAAATTCTACTGGATCAACTACAGCCCCCATGAAAAAGTATGTACCCCTTCTGGATTTCCTCTTTTATAACACTCAATTGTTTCCCAGAAAACCTGAGAAAAAGGCTGCTGAAATATATCAGTTGGGAAAGTTACAAAGCACTCTCTAGAACTTCGAGACTCCAGCCAATCACAGCTACAGCCAACAACTCGAAATGGAGGAAAACCTGGAACAGGAGTGGCTGGCCTAGTAAAATTACTCCATGAGTGCAAGTCACAGAAGAGCCCACACAAACATCTGTGGAACTGCAGGCCCCTCTCAGCGAAGTTAATGTCAGCATTCATGATTCCACCATTAGAAAAACACTGGGAAATAATGGTATCCGTGGAGAGTTGCAAGGTGAAAACTGCTGCTGAACAAATGGCACATAAAGGCTCATCTAACATTTGCCAAAATACACCATGATAATGTTCTATGGATACTATCTCAATGGGAGACGGTGAAAAAAAGATTTAAATTACAGAAATGGGAGATGAAATGTTGGTCAAAATTACAAGCAGGGGTCATTACCAAAAAAAAAAAAAAAGACAAACCAATTTTTTGCCAAGCCAGAAATGTAAGATAAGAATCAGAACCCGTTGCCTGAAAAGACACTTAGAAAAAAGCGAGAAGAAAAAGCCACAGAGAAACGCATGTGTAGTATTTTTATCCAAATATGGATTATTTAGAAATGCAAGCACCTGTACTTATGGATTACACTGGCGACAACATGTGTCAACACACTCCTGTGAAACTCTGGGAACAGCCGACACTCCTGCCACAAAATGGCAGCGCCCGTGAACAATCCAAAATGGCATTGTGGGAAGACAATAACGATATTTGATATTTCATTGGCAGTCAGAATCTCAGATTTAGACAGGGCATACACCTTCTGCTCAGAAAGAGGGGTATCAGGCAGTAAACCGATAGCACGGTCATGTTTTATGTGAGGGGGAAGTTCTAATGACACAGCCTTGATAAAAACATTATAGTAACCTTGATAATCAGTGGGAATTACATTAATATTGCAACAAACAGTAAAAGGGTGTGAGACTCCCTATAGACAGGTATGGTTTGGAAAAAGGCACCCCAATGAACAATTTCATTTTTGCTCCAGTCAATAAAAGCATTATGCTTTCTAAGACAAGGAAGTCCCAAAATATTCTGTGGAATAATTTCATAATGTAATACCCAGAATGTAAGTGGAAGTGTAACAGTGTACATTTGTGTATTCAAGCACCCCCTTCCACAGTGGGAATTCCATCTTCCAAAAGAACTCATGGATAATACTGGAGAGGTCATTTTTTTCACTTTTAACTTTTGAAGGCAAGAGGAGCTTCTCTGCAGCTCCCAAACTGATGACAGCAGTCTTACTTAAGTTACCATCTACTACTGGCACCAAGACTAAATTGTTAAATAAGACTGTCCACAGTTAATCTCCCAACACTTATAGACTTTGTCCATTTTACAATACTTTTTTACTGTTATTCCCACAACCCTGTACGTTTCTAAGCCCCTTTATGTCCTTTTCTCAAGCCACTATTGTATTAACTCTTTGAGCTGAATATTTTTTCCTAAAAACAGTTTTCTGAAAAGCACACAAAGCAGTTGTTTCACACAGAAATCAACTAAAAAAAGTGTCCACTGCTGCATGCTGGTGCCGCCAGTTCACAGTTTCTTGCAGCTCAAGATGCTCACGGGTGGCATAACTGCCGGCAGGAATTCACGCCAGGCTGGCTGCCAGGCTGTTTTCGTGGGGTCGGGGCAGCAGCAGTAGCCACAGTGCAATGCAATCCGTTTTGTACCTCTCATCATTGTAAGTGGTAGTCCTCCCAGGCGAACTTTGCCAAAGACACATCAGCTACATGAAAGTGTTCAACACCACAATCAGCTTGGGACTGATCGGCTGATGCTGGTACCTCATGTTTGTTTTTGATTACTTGCATCAAAACTGAAGTCTAACAAGTCAAGAGTCCAATTCAGCGATAATATGCAAAATGTTGCTCACACAGTACTTAGCTTTACACATTCATTTTGACCTGTTACCAGAGGTCAAAGCAATTTTTGATGTTGTTTGCTCTTTGTTATTTACGCAAGGGCAGGGAATCTCAGTCAAACCAACTAAGGTAACGTTCCTTCTAGCAAAGAGAGTCTAACTAAAATATAACGGCAGGTTTGGTCACCGTTTACAGTTGATTACCACCCTCAACACCTTCTGTTGACAAAAGTCGACATCCTACTTGAAAGAGTTAAATAAACTACTCAAGCCTTGCAAGATACTGCGCCATCCTGGGATCCCTAATTGTCAACCCGTGTTTTTGCATTATCTGAACAAGAGACAGTGAAAAAACTTTAAATTATAGGATCAGGAGATGAAACATAGTCAAAACTATCAGAAAGTGTCATTACCAAAAAAGAAAAAGACAAGATGATCTTTCACCAAGGCAGGAATGTAAGACAAGAATCAAAAATCGTTTCATGAAAATAAAAGTCAGAAAACAGAAAGGCACACAGAAACAAAGTATTTTTATTCAAAATTTACAAAAACAGCAGCACCAGCAAACAATTAAAAAATGGCACTGCATAAGGAAGATAAGGATATTTAATTCTTGAAGGAAGGCAGATAGTGAAAAACTAATATCCAGTTTAGCCACATGGATCTCAAAAAGGTTCAAAGAAAAATTGTCCGGATAACAGTAACAAGTGTTATGAAGAAGTACAATTAGAGGAAAGGGGCAAATACTTTCCCAAGGCACTGTATATGCATTTAAAAAATTCTGAATACCTGGATTATCTCCCCACATTGTCTCCTCTTTCATAGACTACAATTTAAATTCCCTTAGCCGATTAAAGAAGAACATACCTTTCATGTTAATAGATGCACTTGGCTGCTCCTCCCTTCACAGCTTCCTGATGAGCCAATGTCTTTTTATTTTTTTTAAGATTACATATGAATTTATCCTTTCAAGTTGGAAAACAAGAGTGACGTTTTTAACACAAAAAGGTTATCACAAACAAGTAAGAATTTCGCTGTACTCTGTACATGTGACAAAGCTGACCCTATTAACCTATGAATCTACAACACACTAAAGACTTGTGTAGTAAAAGAACAAAACTTGATGACTTGTAAAAAAAGTGTATGGACGAGATCTTAAGACGAATGAATCAGCTAGTCTGATGGACTGAATGATTTGAGGATTTCATCTCATTTGTAACTCTTTATTATGTTCTTTTTATAAGCAAAGTAACAAAGAGGGAAAGGTTACACTTAATGTAAGTCAGGCACCAAAATGTTGTGCCTCTGACTTTGATTTTTTTTTGAGCCTAGAGATGAAGTATTAAAAATAGGTAAAAGCTATTACAAGGTAGGCAATAAAGTTGTGTAATTTAGTTCAGCATTATTGATACTAGTACTGGGCGATATGACGATATGTATTGTGGGGACGATAGAAAAGTGTCTATCGTCCTATTTCTCTTCTATCGTTTCTATCGTTTCTAACCTAATTTTATCAATTACTAAATAAAATATTGCATTAAATAGGCTATGACAAATGTATGATAATGTCTTGTCGCTATGCAATGCATACTCTACCCTTTATATAAGTGATAATCAAGGATAAAAATGAACTTTTTCGCAAAGAAACTCTGTCTTGTGGTTTTGCGACAAGACGCTTTACGTTGTTGTGACATGCTTTACGCTAGTTAACGCTAGTGAGTGCTTAAAGATGGAGACGCAAGAGGTTAAAGATGAATGCCCGGAGTCGCAACAAACTGAAACTGCTATGCAGGCAGCAGCCCAAGAAGTACTTTTACCGAAACGTGGGGGTACGTCAGTGATTTGGTTGCATTTTGGCTTCAAGAGCTCTGACACGGAGCAGAAGACAGTCATGTGCAAACTCTGCCAAAAGATTGTTTCCGCGCCCGACGCTAACACAACAAACCTCTTTTACCACTTGAAGAAGGTCCACGAAAAGAACACGGGAGAATCGAAGAAATGCGTAAGAAAGTTGTGAAACAGCCCGGGCAAGTGGCGATAAAAAATATAGCCAGCCTAAAATTAAAGAGTCTTTCATAAAAAGCACACCGTTTGAAAAAACGTCCCAGCGCCATAAAGAAATCACATGTGCCATCTTGCATTACATTTGTAAAGGCATGACCCCCGTGTATGCAGTTGAGAAGGGTAGCTTCCGAGACCTCGTCAAAGTCCTTGACCCGAGGTCCGTTATGCCCAGTCGTAAGCACTTCAGTAAAGTCGAGTTGCCTCGCTTATATAACGCATGCCCGGCCCAAGTAGAGAAGGATGTTCGCAGTGTGGTCCATTATGCTTTGACAACTGACCTGTGGACGAGCAGAGCTACGCAGCCCTACATGAGCGTAACCATCCATTACATCAGCAAAGACTGGATCCTCTGTGCTCGCTGTTTACAGACTGCGTACTTTCCAGATGACCACACGGGAGCCATGATAGCCCAAGGTGCATTACTCGTGCAGTAATTTGTATGAGGTACTTTTAGTTTACTGTACTGTCATTTTTACTGTAGTAATTCCAAGAAAGACCCCCTAATAAAGTATTTATCTATCTATAAATTTGACAGAGTCATTTTTTCTACTTTTACAAAGTAGCCTTTTATGTTTGCACTTTTATTCATGGCTAATGCCTTAAACAGTGTTATGTTCAACTCTGATATTTACTTTTGATACTTTATTTTGGTTTGCAAACTTTGCACTACAAGGTTGAAAAATGTTTTGTGTTTAATTTTTATAATTGAGTGCTTTTCTGCTCAGAAACTTGAAAGGGTTGTGCACTTTAATTTTTTTTTTTTTTAATAAAGTCTATTTTGATAATACTATTTAAATAACTATGATGTGGATAAAAAATGTGAAGGCTACTGTAGCTCTACCTCCACCACATCTGTTGTCAGTTGATACATTTATATTGCTAATCTAAAATGTATTTTTCTCATTTGTGACAGTTCAGTTAAATGTCACTTCAAAATAAAGTTGCAAAAAAAAGTATGCAATGATATTTTTGTCAAACTTTTCAGAGAATAACTGAAAACGTACTTTATTGTGGGTGGTATATCGTGATATATATCGTTATTGTGATATAAAATAATCCATATCGTGATATATGATTTTTCCATATCGCCCAGCACTAATTGATACATCGATTTAATTAATTAATTTTTAAAAGCAGCTCATGTAAAATGCTGTGGTCCCCGGCCGGGACGCTCAGGAGGACCAGAGGAGGGCTTGTGCCTCCTCCAGACTGCGAGGGGGCGTCCGTCCTGTTTATGTTGGGGGCCTCGAGTAAAGGGCTTGGAAGCCCAGCCCTGTAGGGACCTGTGGCCACCGCCAGGCGGCGCCCCGGTGTCTGAATATCCCGGGGGAAGACGACAGGGGACACCCAGACGGCTTCCGGGTGCGCAGCCGGCACTTCCGCCACACTGGGGCGTGGCTACGGAGAATTGCCGGGAAGCAGCTGGAGCCCATCCGGGTTCCCATTTAAGGGGCCGCCTCCCTCCAGTCATCGGTAGAAGTCGGGTGGAAGAGGACGGAGCTGGAGGGAGGACTAGAGGCGGTCAGGAGAAAGGCACTGGAAGTGTGTGGCCTGGACATTGGGGGAATCGGTGCTGGAGGCACTGGGGTTTGTGAGTGCACTGAACTGTGAAAATATTATAAATAAACGTGTGTTGGGTGAACATAAGATGTCCGTCTGTCTGTGTCCGGGCCAGCGTCCACAATGCATAGCAGAATATAACATTCTCAAAGCCCCTTTATTCTATTTGGAGTTGTGGCCTATCCTGGAAGAACCAGATACACAGAAGGAACTAACCCTTGATGTGGTAGCAGTCAGTTTCATGGCCCACTTATGCACACATCAGTTTTAGAACTGCTGATTAACGTGACATGGACATCTTTAGGATGTGAGAGGTAGCCCAAAAAAGACCATGTAAGCAGTGAGTAGTGAGGCATGAGAGCTCGCAGCAAGGAGATCAGCTATAGTGTGGCTCCCTAGTACCAATGCATTGGCCAGGATAGGTTTTCTGACTCTAAGATAATAGTCCCAAAGGTTCTATAGGATAGTCCTGACTCGAGACATTATTCCCAGGCTAGTCAATGCGGTAATTCCTGGTCTTGGTATAAAAGCCCCTTTTGGTCATTCAGTAAGTGAACTTGGAGTTTAGAACAGAGTATGGAAATGGTATGACTAGCAGGATTATGAGAGCCCAGAATGAGAGAGTGGCCTGACAGCACATCTTATCATCCACAATTATCTAGTACCTTACATACGGCTTTTCATTAAAAATAAATTAAAAATCACAGTAATGTTTAGTCTTTTAATTTAAGAACATATACTATACAAAACATGTGGAGCTCAATAGCGCTTTTTTGATTTCTTCAGAGACATAACTGTTTTAATTTGTTGAAAGGCTACCTTAAAGCCTTTTAGGACCATAATTGCAGCATAGTTTTATGTATTTTATACTAATGGCACCACTTCACAAAGAAAGTTTTATACATGACAGGAGAAATACTGAATAGACTGTTGTCTGAACTGAGAAACTACACAGGCAAGGAACAATTGGAAATGTCCTGATAAATAACTCGATTTACTGATTACTGGCCCTATCTACATTACACACATGAGACATTGCATGTTGCTTTGGTACTTAGCAGGTAATGTGGCCAAGCACACATAACAAATCCTTTGGCTCTGTTTTGTACTGAATGCGGTATCCTACATTGTAAAAAATGTCAGTAAATTTAACAGTAAAAATATTGTAAATGGTGAAAGTAAAAGGCCTTTTCTGAAAAAAGGTACCTTATGTTCTACTGAAAATTACCTGTATATCTTAAACAATACATTTCATTATTTTTTACAGCCAAGTTCTGTAAAATCGATATTTTTCTACCTTCAAAATATGTTAAATACCGTTTACTGATGCATTACAATTACACTGAAAAACTCTGTTAATTTTACAGTGTAAAATTGTTAAATAGCAACGGTAAACAACCGCAAAATGTAAAACGGTAAAGTGCTGTTTCAGTAACACCGAAGTTACGACAGTTGCATACGGACACGCCCCCTTTTACCATATTGTTTGAATAG
This sequence comes from Polypterus senegalus, assembly GCF_016835505.1. Classification (NCBI taxonomy): domain Eukaryota; kingdom Metazoa; phylum Chordata; class Cladistia; order Polypteriformes; family Polypteridae; genus Polypterus; species Polypterus senegalus. Next base: position 64,767,586 of record NC_053161.1, read on the forward strand.
TAGGGAAAAAAACTTAAATCAAGTTAGCAGACTTACTTTTCCCTGCGTGCTGAAGGTTTTTTGAGGTTATGGAAGCCGATTTATGGTGGTTTGTATTCAATAAGCTGGCACACCTGTAGGACACCATACACCACAAAAGCAAACTTTACTTCCCCACCAGACAATGTGCCATAGCTTCCTTAAACATTGAATTGTTTTCAAAGTGTATCATTAAATGGTACACGTTTGCTATTGGTTGTTGTTACTTTACTGATGCAAGCTGTGTACTGGGGTTTGACCCTGACGATACTTTCTAATGGTTTATTGATTGGCATATTTATTACACTGCATGAATTTCTGGTTATAGTTAAACATTCCCTTCTGTTGGAATGTGTTGCAAAGAAAAAACAGTTATTTACTACAAAATTATACTGTAGACCTAAAAATATTGACACCTTACTTAGTACAGTAAAATTCTGGCAACCCAGCTGCTAGTACTTTATGGTAAATGTAACATTATTTTTTTTACAGTGTATGGCCTAAAGACCTAACAGCAGTGAACATATAACTAAGAGACCCCCCCGATTGTCTCTATAGGTCTCATTTAGCCAGGCATTATCTCCTTGGGTCATTCAGGCACGTTTAAACAAAGCCTTCGACAGACCACGGCATCACAAGGTGCTTAAGATTCTTTGCTGGCTTGAGGACTCTTAACTGAGCTATCAGTATTACCACCATCAGGCTTCCTACAAGGAAGGTCAGCTTGTCTCACCAAAATAAATCTCCCTGGGATTGTGTCGTCCTTGGCCTTTCTGACAATTATGTTTAAGGGGCAGCTCAGCTACTACAGTAAGCAAACTTTGACCCTAATTAGACCTGATTATCCTCATGCCTTTCTGCACTTGGAGATTAACAGACAAATTAGGGTCATGACTGATACTACGTCAGACTACCATAAAAGAAAGCTGCACAACCTGATGGCCTTTCATAGTGAACGCTACTGGCCTTCCCTTGTAAAATACATTGTTTTGTACGTGAAACATGGGCAAGATTATGACCAAAATCCCAAAACTACAGTTAAAAAAAGGCCCCATTAATACATTTTTACATTTTGTTTTGCTTTTTACAACGGTTTTGTACATAAGATTATAATTCTCCACCACATGGTCATGAAGGTCTTATATTAAATTTTAAATCCGACCTAAGGTATATCTAGAGCTAAATGAGCTTCAACTAAATATGCAAGTATGTGCAGAAGCAGAAATAAACTACCCAGAAAGGTTAATAAAGCCTTTAACTTGCAAAGGTTGGGTGAAAACCTCTTCTTTTTCCTCCTGCACTCTATTCAGAATAATATATGATGCAAATCTTAAACGACTGGAGTTGTTGTGTATATCTTGTGTAACATGCCTAAAATTGTATTAAAATTCAAAATCATTACCACTAAGGGTTTTATTGATTGGATCACATTTGGAAAAGAGGCATGCATCTGATTTCCTAGACTGCAATCATTTTCCATGCATTTACACCAAGCAAAACAACCTCAAACTTTTACAGACTACGATATTTTAGTTATGTATAAAAACAAAGTGTGTAACTAAATTTCAGATTTACATAAACAGACTAGGCTTACAGAGGATGTATGACCTGGGCTGTATTTAGTTTACTGTGGTAAATATAATTAACTACTCACGCTTCCTTCAGGAACGTTTCTTGTGATACTCTGTTGACATCGGCTCCCTGTGGGAGCTCATTATATTTAAGTATTCCTAGGGTGCTCAAAGCTGGAACACAAACAAAAGTAAAAAAGAAAAATCAGCTTGTACTAAACCACAGTAAAATGTAATCATTGACAACTTGTCTATCATACAGAAGAAAAGAAACAAAACAAAAAAAAAACTCACCTTTTTTGTATTGATTTACTGTAATGTATCCCTGCTTAGTGGGGTCAAGTATTCCAAAAACAGAATTCAGGTTGGAATCATCAATAAGACAAGGATAACCACTTGACGCTGCCCTGGCAGCTTTCAGCTTTTCCAGATGGCCAATCAGAAACTCCACTGGGCGCTCTGTGGGAATGAAAACTGCATTTACGGAACATGCATCCAATTGCAACTCATTCTCTTCATTGAACTCATAGCTTAATTAAATAGTCGTACTGCTCCTCTGTTCCTCCATTGTATGGCATCAATCTAGACATGCCCAGCAGTCAATGATTAACTATTAAAAACAATTTCGAATAAACCATTTAAACAAAGACAACATTGCTGTTTACTGGAGCACGGTGATTTCTCAAAAATGCTTTTGCTTAACTTCCAAGGCCAAAACTAAGAAACTGAATGATAATTAGAGCTGCCAAGGGGATCCTGTTTACTTAAAGCTGCTTGAGGTTTCCTTTTCTGCGTACAACTCGTGTATCAGTGTATACCAGGGGTCATCAATCACAGTCCTGGAGGGCCACAGTGGCTGCAGGTTTTTGCTCCAACCCATTGACTTAATTAGAAAATAATGCTTCCCAATAATTCAATTTCATGGCTTGTTAGTGCTTTAACTCTGCCATGTCAGACCCTTCGTATATCCTAGATTTTTTTTCCTTTCTAAGGATATCATTCAAATGATTTGAAGTCTAAAATGGATGAGAACTACTCAATCTTTCACTTTTTTTCTCTTCACTTTCCTTCCAAGTATTTAATTAAACCCAATAGCGCATGATAAATACACACAGGTGTTAATGGTAACAAGCTAAAAGGAGAAATGCTGGTCTCTTTTGTCATTTTCATGTTATTGCTAATTAGGAGCAATTAAAAACCAATAAGGGTTCAAAATCTTAACGAGCGAGACAACTAAAGTGAAGCAGAAGTGTCACTTGAGCAATAAGTGCTTCTTATTAAGCAATTGGGTTGGAACAAAAACCTGCAGCCACCGCGGCCCTCCAGGACTGTAATTGAGGACCCCTGATACAGTATGTCACAAGTGTCAAACTCCCAGCAGCTACAGGTTTTCATTCTAACCCTTTTCTTAATCAGTGACCTGTTTTCACTGCTAATTCACATTTTAATAGCCCTGTTAGAAGGATTCAGTCCTTTGAATTGATTCGACTCCTCATTACAATGCAGCCAAACAGAAATGAGACGTGAAACAAGCCAACAGATGACCAGCTAAACTGGGGCTTCAAACTCCAACCAGTTTCTTAATGAGAAGCCAATTCTTGCTGTTAATTAAACCCGTTATTTAATTCCACAGCCTGTTGTTGCTCTCGTTCTGCCATAGCTGACTGTTGATTTTCTGTTTTTCATAAAAACATCGTCAAAGTGTTTTGGTGAGTTGAGAGATCAACCTTACTGAGACCTTCATCGTTCTTTATTTTCAGATATAGTGTGATGTGGCGGCTTGTTTTGTGTCTCATTATTGTTTGGCTGCTAATCAAGGAATAAGAAACAACTAAAGGGACTGAGTCAAGTTAATTAGAAGAAGTAATTAGCAGCAGAAACCGGTCACTACTTAAGAAGATGGTTAGAATGAAAACCTGCAGTCACTGCGGCCCTCCAGGACTGGAGTTTGACACCCCTGCAATATGTGGTGTAAATGTGTCCAAGGAAAGGAGCAAACAAAAAAGAGAGGTAGGAAAAGATATTTAGCTATTGTGATCCAATGTTAGAATTTGAGCAAGGTCTGTACAAAGACTTTACTTATGCAGTGCACTTAACAATCATCATAAGTTGATTCACAATAATAACTTAATTTGATAAAAACAGTAAAAACATTTAATAACACCCCTTAACATAAAATTTGTTAAGCCATTTTGCCTTCTGTAACTGCTATTATATTTATTTGCATCCTGGGTCCTCCCTGTGTGCAGAGTGCTTACAGTAGTGAGAAAAGTGCTATATAAAAGTAACAAGTTATTATTATATAAAGTATGTCAAATAATGTTATATGAAGATCAAATATATAATTACAATCAAGAGTCATGTATACATCCTTTTCTACTGCCTCACAGTTTCCTTTTTCAGAAGGTGTCCATTTCTTAACCATTACAGTTTAGCACAGTTAATAATTGAATTGTCACCGTCTTACTCCATTAGGATTATTTAAGCACTGCAGAAACTAAGAAAGGCATCACAAGTGTAGATCCCTGCACAGTGGCAGCAGCTTCATACTTAAAAGACAAAACATCTTAGTTTCATATGTAATTCAATTAACAGTGAACATTCCTGCTCTTGGACATGATGGTGTACTGTTGCCTGTAATTTCCTGAGTCTTGGATTCCGGCCCGGCATCAGAGGGGGATTTAGCTGGGCTAAGCCCCCACCAATATCATGTCAAGCCCCTCCTCACCCATGTGGTCAGGTACACAGTTACTTGTTGGATTATCATACCATGCCGTAAATACTAAACTTAGTATTTCGGACAAATTATCACTTCAGTCTGGAGACGGGGATGTCTGGATTCAAATCCCAGTCCAGGAAAAGGATGCTTGGGTGGATGGAATATTTAAAGAGGGGTGTCATTTTGAGATATCAATAACCCATTTCTTGCTTACACCATATAGAGCAGGGTGTCAACTCTTGTCCTGGAGGACCACTGTGGCTGCAGGTTTTCATTCTAACCCTTTTCTTAATGAGCAATTCAATTAAAATGAAATCGCAAGAAGTTCATTAGCAGAACAAACAGGGCACTCATTAAAAAAAAAAAAAAGGGTTAGAATGAAAACCTGCAGCCATGGTGGTCCTCCAGGACCGGACTTGGCAACCCCTGAACAGTACACATAAAGTGTGTTTAGCTTTACTGCCTCAGACCTCTAGAAACATGTGTCCACGTTTGGACCGATGCAAATTAGTTTTATGCAGGTCATCGGCATTCCTCTAACACGGTCCTGGAGGTTTTTGTTACAACACAGTTTCTTAATGAGAAGTCAGTTATTGCCGATGAAGCACTTACTGCTGAAGTGACATTTTTCTGCTTCATTTTAGTGGTCTCGCTTGTTAAGGATCCCCACCCTTTGTTGCCTATTTCAGTCTTGAACAGCTGCATTCACTGTTTTTAATGGCTCCTTATTAGCAATAAGATGCAAATGACAAAGGAGCCAGCAGTTCTCTATCTAACTTGTTTCCATTTATACCTGTGTGTTCATCATATAAAACACTTGAGAGAAAAACTGGACCTGTTTTAGGCTTTATATCTATGCTTGGAAAGGAAACAAATCTGCGATATAAGGGCCTAACATTGCAGACTAACAAGCCATAAAATTAAATAAGGTCCGAGACTGGCAAGGTTTGGTTTCTAATTGAACAACTGGGTGGGAATGAAAACCTGAACCCACTGCAGCCCTCTAGGACCGACATTACCCATCCCTGTCCTAACAGCCATCAGCTTTTTTTTCACTAGTGACCTAGTTTGAATGTGTCCTGCAGTCCTAAATGCTTTCCCAGTAGGTCCTGCCATTCTTAACCCAGTATGACACCTAGAGCGTGTGTATACAAACAGATGTTCCAACATTGTCTGTACTTTCAGAAATTATTAGTGGCGGGTGAGATTTGTATGCAAATGACCTTTAAAAAGAGGCTTACCATAGTCATACATTTAGGTGGATTGATCTGATTCTGTCTCTACACTTATGTTTAGTTCACTTACTCTATTAGTGTTCAGATTGAATATTTGATATGCTCTACCTAAACCTTGCACAAGTGGCAGGATTAACTAATTCCAAGCAACTAACTGCCAGTATTCGGACATTTAGCATCACGTCATTGCTGCTGGAGACATTTCAACAAATATTAGAGGTTTCCATAAAATATCTACAAAGTAATCTGAAATAAGTGGGGCGATCATCCCGTTTTACAAAAAAAAGAAAAACAATCGGAGTGAAAATTTTTTCTGTGAGACAATGCGCAGGAACAGCCTCCTAATGATACGATCCTTTCATTCGATTGGTTAAACCCGTTAGAAGGTTAGTTTGAACGAAGGCTCGCGAGCTCAGGGCTGTTCATTCCGATGATCGCCGTTTCTAAGCACACTGGCGAGGTTGCTTCACACTAGTCTGCATCTGCATCTCGCCTTTTGACAAAAAATCAAAATCATTCTTTATAAGGAGTTCTTAAATAATAATTAGTATAGATTACATGTGATCAATGGATCTCATTTTGCACTTGTTAAAACGACAGCATGAGAGCGTAGATAGCACAAGATACAACTCTTCGGCTGACACTTGTGCTAAACTAATGTAGCTCTTCGTTTGTTTAATGTTTAACCCATTTACTTGTGAATAAAATCTTATCGTGTCACCCTTACCCTCCTGCGACGCACACTCTACCTTATTTCCTATATTCCAGGCAGCATCATTTAGTTAAAGTACACGACAACAAGGCGAGGGAGTACCAAAGTTGTTTTAGTCAGTCCATCTCACCTGGTCTGTGGAACAGAAGCATGCTGGTTATACTGTCCAAGAGTTCCATTATTTTGTGCTGTTCAATATATTGCGTAGCTCCAAGTTCCCGAGGAGTCGCCATTTTTCCTCACAGCGACGGCAACAGTGTGTTTGCTAAGCAACCACTGACGCGGAGTCTGCGGACGCCTTCCAATAGTCACCAAAACTCGCGTGCATGCGAGCGCGTGCTCGACGCCGACGTGTAGTGTAGCCGGTATAAAATGTGGTATAGCGGCTACGCCTGACCGTTGGGTGGCAGCGTTTCGCTGATCTTGAAAAAAGCAGTTAAGTCACAGACGAGAAGTCCACGAGGGGAACATTCAAGAAGTCTTAATATTCTTAAAAATGTAAAAGAACAAAACATGCAGGTTAGTAAGTTTTGCTTCTGACAGACAAGATGAATGTTAGTCCCGGGCAAGCGTTTGCTAGATCCACCTTCTGTGGTACGAAAACTGCATGTACATTCAGGTAATAAATACAACTGCATCATAGTTATAATTACAAATTAAATACTTGCCTAACTGAATGAATCATTTTGGGTTAGATCATTTGTGACATGTATATGTTACACAGTATAATAATTCATAGTTTACATGTTCCTTTGGGTCCCAGATACAGTATACATGACAGTTCAGTAAAAAATCCTATCGTTGACAATATTTTCTTTTCACACACTTGTTATGGTGCTTACCTCACTGGCTTTGGAATGGAATTGTTCAAGGTTGCTACAATTGTTTTTTTTTAAATTCCACAGACTGTTCTATCATTTATAACAATTTACTGTAATATTACAATTAGCTTTAGTTTTGGTTTAATAGAACTCTTTTGGTACATATTAAGTACCAGAGATAAGTTAGCATTTTGTCTTATTTTTATACTCAAGACAGGTTTTTCTCAACATATTATTTTCATTCCCCACACTCTGTCAAAAAGGTACAGTCCAGATTTTAGACATTTTTGGAAGGTAAGAAAACTTATCATATTGGAAGAAAGTGTGATTGAAACCGTGATGGACTCACAAAGGGGTAAATATATGAAATTGTTACGGAGCCATCTGTGGATCTTCCAATGCAGGAATATGCAGAAAATGCCAGCTTTGAAATTTTTAACCATCCATTTAACAACCCACTGAATCCGAACACAGGGTCACGGGGGTCTGCTGGAGCCCATCCCAGCCTTCATCGCATAACATCGGGGTTCACTTAGATTGGACAGAACTTTGTTTCCAGGGAGAAAATTATATTTTTACGCAAGCTCTTTCAATAAATAAATAAATACACGAATAAAAAGACAAACACACACACACCAGATCGACCACACAGGAGGAAGATTTAAAAATAAGGAAAAGAAAACTTCTGACTTGGCAGTCGCAATCACAGTACGGCATTATTAAGACGTTGGTGTTGGTATCAAGGACCCCAGTAGCGTTTCTTGACACACTTCTACTGAATGATTTGTTGGCTCAAAAGTCCTAAATGGCAGTGTGTTAAGGCTCGTTTATACTTCATGCTCAGAACGAGTTCCCAGCGTTCATTTGATGCGTCCTCTGAGCAGGTATTCAAAAATTAACACGACGCGTGCGCGAGTTACAGTACCAGCAAAAAGTCGGGGGGCGCAGAGTGCTAAAAGTTAGAATGTGACGTCAGAGTCTCTGGTTACTATCTACATGTGACAGAAAGCCGTTTTGCGGATCCTGCGAGATCGATATGCGGGCTTCGATGTTTGATGAATGGTTCGATGAGGTGAAGCAAAATGCCGACATACATATGCATTCGTGGTGCTTTTATATTCAAGCGTCGCATATTCCCGATCGTAATGACATGCCACATTTTAAAAGTCTCACTTGCCGTCTTTTTTTTTTTTTGCAACTTCACAACAGCAACATAATGTACAGTGCGGCATTTGAGCCACAGAGGAAAGGAAAGAAAATGAACATGGTGAAAACGTGTATTTTGTTATTAAAGTGGAAATTTCGGCTTTGATCTCGAAATGTCCACTTTAACCTCGTAGTTTACTTTAACATTAAAGCAGACCGTCGTAAACGTCATCCCAGTTTTTAATCGCTACGAGCCTCTTGGACCTGACAGCAATGGCAAGCAGCAATAGATCACCACATAGAACACATTAAATGTATGATATTCCAACTCTCTGAAAATGTAGAATCTTTAGATTTATACTTGATAATGCAGCAACCCGTGGTTGAGTATTGAAGTTTTCGGAGCCGAACTCTGCCGTGCGCTTCCCCCAAGCTATCGGCTAGCGGAATGCCAGCGTCATGCAGGCAGCTAGCACTCGTGTCCCATACACCGCACGACTCCGAGTGTAATAATTGCATAGATGAAATCTAGCAACACACAGCTCTGTCCTTTTGTATCTCTTTATTAGAGCAGATAGTCAGAAACAAAGCTCAACATATTGCAAGGCCATTGCCAAGGTCATTTCTGAAGACATCTTTCTCATTGATGGTAACTGTTACACTTATTATACTTGGGCTACAAATGTCCCAAACCCCCCAAGAAATTGCAACACAATACACATATACATTCCCAATACAAAAGGAAATCGACTGCCTTGCTTGCCCAGCGCAAACAGTGAACGTTACAGAATTACCCACAATGCACCATGCCGCCAGCGCTGACTGCCGGGTCATTACAATATCATTTTAATGATGATATGGTTTAAAGTATGTATGTTACATTTTACAGATAAATCGTTAATTTCGTTTAAATAATGAATACTGTTAATAATTACACACATTGGGGAGACATGGTGGCGGAACGGTAGCACTTCTGTCTTGCATGGAGTCACGTTGCTGGTATTTCCTGCTTGGAGTTTACATGTTTTCCTGCTCTCCGAACGTGTTCTCACCGTGATAATATCTCACACTGCCACTTGCTGGATTCCTCCAGATTCCTGTAGAGTACGCACACAAATATAAACAGTAAAACGCTTGCGTAGCGGCGTTAAGTATAAACTGGCTTTTGAGAGGATATGTGGAGCATTGTTCATAATGGCACTCAGTTTTGTTTGAATTCTCTCCTTTGCTGCCAGCTCATGGGGTCCAGAGTGCATCCTATAACTGAGGTTGGCGTTTTACTTAGCCCGAACCTCTCTTGACGCGATGTTACCAGCCCAGCACACAACAGCATAGAAAATCACACCAGCCATCGCAGAGTTATAGAAGATGTGAAGAATGAAGGAACACAGTATCCTAAGAAAAAAGAGCCTGCTCTGCTCTTTCTGATACAGTTCCTTTGTGTGTTTAAGACCAGTCCAACCTGCCATTAATGTAGAGCCCTAAGTACTTGTAGCAGGGCTGACTTAACAGCATTATAGGCCCCCGGGTGAAGCAGTGCACTGGGGTCGCTACCTACACAACCACTCAGCAAGTCACAACATACTGTACATAGATTAGCATGGGGCCCCCGGGCAACTGCCCAGCGTTAAGATGGTCCTGACTTGTAGGAGTGGAATAGCATAGAATAGCGACTGGACTTAGAAGCTCTTTGGTGTAGTGAAAGTCAATAAGCAGTTCTCTGGTTTTAAAGACGTTAAGATGGCAAACATTTCTCTTTGCACCAAGAAACAAAGTTCTCCACTTTCACAATCTAATATGTCTAATGTCATTTTATGTTATTCTTTCATTAATAGTATTAATTTCAAATTTCAATATTAGAGTTGCATGTTGCATCACTATCTGTTTCTACTGTTGTCATTTTTATGTTTGCCATTTTATGTCATTTTTAAATCTTCAGTATACTGAAAAGGAAAGGGATCAAGAAGGCAGTCTGACTTCATATACACTTTATATTATATTATGGTGTATTTCAAAAAATATACAGTGAAAAATATGGTGAATTTCATTTACTCATAAATCTTTTTTAGTAGCAGTGGGTGCAAGGAGGGTTTCCATTGTTGGGTTAGATGGCAGTTTTTCACAGAGCTTACTAAGGCAGTGTTGCCAACAGACATGATCTCATGGCCCAGGGGAAGATACTTCATAGTCATGGACAGGCCACCCTGGGAAAGAACCTAAATCAGGATTCTCAAACTGCAGTCCTGGAGGGCCACAGTGGCTGCAGGTTTTCATCCTAACCTTTTTTTTTGATCAGTGACCTGTTTTTGCTGCAAAGTAACATCTTTTGAATTAATTGTAATTTTTAACTTATTTTTTAAGATTTGTTCCCCTGAATTTCCTCATCATTCTTTTGAATTGCTTCATTTCTTTCCTTAAACAGAAATGAAACGTGAAGTGAGGGAGCCAACAGAAGACCAACTAAGTCAGGGCCTCCAACTCCAACCAGTTGCTTAATGAGGCGCCGGTTCTTGTTGTTAATTAAACCCGTATCCTTTAAGTCCATGGCTTGTTGCTGCTCTCATTGTGCAATAGCAGACATTTCTGAAATTGTTGATTTTCTCTTTTCTAAGAGCACTGTTAAAATGTTTTGGGGACCTGAACAGATCAACATTCCTGGGACCTTCACCTTTCTTTATATTTAGATATTGTATGATGGATGCAGTTTGCTGGTCATGGTTTGGCTCATTTTATTATCTCGTTATTGTTTGGCTGCTAATTAAAGAAAAAAAAAAACAATTAAGGGGTCTGCGTCTTCAAGAGCAAGTCAATTACAATTAATTCAAAAGAAGTTAATTAGCAGCCTAAACATGTCACTAATTAAGAACTGGGCTAGACTGGAAACCTGCAGCCACTGCAGCCCTCCAGGACCGGAGGCTTGAGAACCCTGAGCTAAACCAAAAACAGTGTGGCAGTATTGTCAGACTCAAAAAGAAATATACAGTGCCTATAAAATTATTCAAACAAGGTTAAACAGTTCAGTAATCCAAATTTTAATAATAAAGCCAGTACAACACAAGTCCTGTTTGATGCTGGAGGTTGTCTTAGATGAGCAATGCTTCCTAGAGGCCCACATCTGCTGCTCCAGCACCTTGAGCTCTGGTTTGCTGAACCATTTGCAGATCTTGCCCAGGTGTCTTTAGGGAAATGGTGTGCACTCTCAGAGACAGTGTAGGTAGAGACAGGCGGGTTACACTTAAAAAAGAGCAGAGTCTTTACACTTTAAGCATAATAAGATTAGGAGGATGCATGATTGAAGTGTTTAGAATTATGAAGGGAATTAGAACAGTAGACTGAAACTTATTTCAAAACGAGTTCATCAAGAACATGAGGACACAGTTGGAAACTTGTTAAGGGTAAATTTCGCACAAACATTTGGAAGTTTATCTTCACACAGAGAACCACAGGCACATGGAGTAAGTTACCAGGGAGTGCGGTAGACAGTAGATGTTCAGCGATTTTCAAAACTTGAGTTGATGTTATTTTGGAAGAATTAAGTGCATAGCACTGGCGAGCTTTGCTGGGCTGAATGGCCTGATACTGCCAAAATTATCCTAAACTTTGTACTTGTCCATCTACATATTTGTAGCTAGTATTCCCATGTTTGGTGTTAATGAGAAAGCTGCATTTTGTGGCATAGCTTTTACAGTTCTGCCTTCAAAGTCTTCCATGGGCAGTGCGCTGTGGAGGTTACTGGCGTAGAGACCAGGGGCCTCATGCATAACGCCATGCGTAGAATTCACACTATAACATGACTTAAGCACAAAAGCCGAAATGTGCTTACACACAGAAAAATCCAGATGCAGGAATCTGTGCGTACTCCAACTTCTTGTGTTCTTCCGCTCCATAAATCCCAGTCAACGTGAAAACTAACGCTCGTGCACGCGCTTCATGTAACGCCCCAACTCCTCCCAGAATTACGTCTCTTTGAATATGCAAATCAATATAAATTGCCCTTAAGCTCAGCCTTCTGTGAAAAGACAATGGGAAAAGCATGGGGAAAAATATAAGAATTTCAGCAAATACCAAGTGGAGGCAAAGGAAAAACAAACTATTTGTTAATTTAAACAGTGGAATAAACAACACAAGGAAGTTGATCGAGTGACATAGAGTGTTGGAGAGCTCAAGTTCACAAAGTCACACAGTGTCAAAATAAAAAAGAAGTTGTCAGATATCAAAGTCGCCGTGAAAAGGCGAGTTGTTGCCCACCGTCTGAGCTTATTAGGGTACAGACAAAAAAAAAATAGGCACACAGTGGGAAAAAAGCACGAAATATCAACTTTAATCTCGAAATTTCCACTTTAATCACGTAGTTTATTTTGTCATTAAAGTAGAACATCATAAACTTCATCTTAAAATCGTTTAATTAACTATCTTCTCAAATCCCATCGTAACTAAAGTAGCACATTAAATGCTTTGTTTTGTATTTGATCTTCTATGTGCTCTATGTGTGTGAATCACTACGTGCTTCTGTTCTTTCTCTTTCTCCAACAGGACACAGAATCCATTACATTCGTGATATTACAGTTCTCTGAATAATATTTTTTTTTATTAATTTTATTACAATCCATAAAAAGCAATCAAGTTTTTACAAAAAGAAAAATTGAGTTAAGAACAGATCGATCCCCACCCCTGAGAGAGAGAGCAAGCAAAGCGTAAAATTTAAGGCTTGTAAACATACCTAAATTAATAAATTCTCTGTGCTTTATAAACTTATTTTAAAATATTACTGATTAGATCCTGCCATGTTTTGAAAAAGTCTGTACAGATCCTCTGAGTATTTGATTTCTCTGAATAATTAAAATACTAAGATGTATACTGGATAACATTTTCATGATGATTGGAATGAAAGCATGTTATTAAACATGGGAACACGGTGGTGCCAAATTTCGTGATTGTTCATGTCTCACACAAGATGCTGCTGTGCCATGTGCGACCTTCGATGAAATAATTTATTGTAGCAGTACTGTCTCTTTTAAACGTACTAACCTCCAATTCCTGTCATTGCTTTTCTTTCCCCAAATACCCAATCGCCACACAATCAGCTCTGTAATAGACATTTAGCCATCTGTAAGTTTACAACGCAGATTCTTCAAAGCTTTTAAGGAACATTGAAATATCTTCATAGTACATATTTAATTGTTCTATCCGTCTATCCTTCCAGTGTTGCGGCAGCCTCAGTAAATATACAGTGCAAGGCAGGAATAATACATGAACTTGCTAGCGCTGCGGCACCATTACCTCACGTTTAATTATTGACAAAACAGATTATTTAAATGAAGTTAAAGTTTTATCTGTATAATAAACATATTTTGCTGTATTTCATCTTAAAAATATTATCGTCATCATATGTAAATACGCGCTTTATAAAGTGGCGCTGGTTGTGTAATATTATAACTGTAGTGCAAGTTTACAGTGGGGTGATTGTACTTATAAGTACAAACAGTTCTACAAGGAGCAATTGATTGAGTGCGTTTATAGTTCTTGGGATGAAACTATTTCTGAACCGCGAGGTCCGTACTTGAAAGGCTTTGAAACGTTTTGCCGTGGCTGAGCCAGTGTGTGCTTGATGCTGTATACCGATAATTCTCTTTCCGATCAGCTGCTGCTGCGTTTCGCCACTCAGATACAGTGATATAAATACTCTGAGTGGTGCAGTGAGCGTAATATGGAAAAAGATGATCCGCTGTGGCAACCCTTAACGGGAGCAACTGAAAGAAGAAGAAGAAGGTGCAGTGAGAGTAACAACGCTAAAGCAGTTATGGTATTTGGAATACTATGGCTATTCCCTGGACCATTATATTGTTACGAGTTAATTACAATCAGATGCATTACACTAATAAACAATATGCGGTTGGTTTCAGTGTATTTATAAAGCCGCATCAGAAATGTGGTTCTAAGAAATAAAGGGTAATCACACAGGAACAGTAGCACTGCTTTGACGCTGGGTGCCGCCAGTCTGCAAAACCGAGCGGAGAACTTGCGTACGACAAGGCATGAGGTACCGTGGAAAAGTGCGTGGCTTTACGCCAAGTGTAGGTTTTATACATCGCAATTTGAACGTGGAAAAGTTCCTACGCAACATCTCTGTGCATACGCACCGTTTATACATGAGGCCCCAGCAATGGACCACTCTGAATATCTTTATGAAGATATTTTACTTGAACCAACTTGATTTTTACTGATTGCATCAGTGTTTTTTTTTCTAAAGCAGATATTCCAGAGTTGCTTTTGCTGTGCTGTTTCTGTGATTCTAATGAGTTCTTCTATCCTGTTAACATACCATTTGTTTGGTTCTCTAGTTATTATTTTTGTTCACAACTGCTGACCCCAAGAGGGAAGAACAACTGCAAACACTATGACCATTATGGAAGCATAAAACCAACAAATACAATTATTCTATACTGTTAAATCACATATGCCTCATATTCAGTTAGATCCAAAATGAATGAATATATACATTTAAATAGCATTTTTAACTATCCTGGGTGCACTGTTAGATGAAATTTACAAAACACTTCAAAAACAATTTATTTTTGCAATGTAGTGAAAAGACAACTCTAAAACCTTGAATAAGAATGTCTGATATAAGTATATAATAAAACATAAAGCTTGTAGTATATTATAGTGTATAAAATGTAATGGCTAGAGTGCAACATGAAGAAGATCACACACAATTTGTCTGCCTGTGGTGTTTCCAGAATAAAGACAGTGCGTCAGTTCAGCTCCATTTTAACCAGATGTTGTCTTCAGATCGATGTAAATTATGAGTTCAGTGCAGCAGCAGAGCACTCGGACTACCCTTAATGAAGTAATGTGGGCTTCCTCCATGACCAGAAGTAAGCATATTTTAATAGTCCACTTCAAATAAACAAAAAGTAGATATTACTCATATCACTAATACAAGAAATACTTAATCATAAATTTACATTTCATAAAACTTTTATGTTTTTAATTACAGAAATGAATCCTGTCAGTGTCAGAGGGATAGCACTGCAGTGGTCAGTGCTGTGGCGTTAACTGCTCTAGACTCTTGTTTTCCTTCCAAATCACAAAGAAGTTATTGTCAGCTAATTTCCATTTTATCTGATGAGGGTCATGGTAGTAATGTGCTGACATGGGCTGACAAGGCCTGCGTATTCCTAGCAAGTTTCTGTGGGAATACCCAGACATTGTCAGGACAACTGACAGATAAATTCCCTCCAGCATTTCCTGGATTTAATCCTCAATCTTCTCCCAGAAAGTTATGCCTTGTGCAACTCCAGTGCAATGCATCTTAGATTCATGCCCCTGTCAATCCAGAGAAGCAGGGGTTCTGCTGTCAGGTCCTCCTGTATTACCAAGCTCCTTACCTTTTTGAGGCGACTGAGGCCATCAACCCTGCAATGATGCCTCATTTTGGCCACTTGTGATCTCCTTGTTTTGGTCACTACCTTTAGCTTGTGACATTAGGTGAGGATAGGGATGTTGACTTACTGGAAAACTGACATCTTCATTTGTGAATTTAGCTTGCATTTCACCATCAGGGTTAAGTACAAAGTCTGCAGAACTGCTGCCACTGCAACAATTTGCTGGACAATCTCACGGTCAACATCCCATGGTACCTGGAATAGGTGCTGCTCTCTTACCTGCACGGAAAACGCCACTATTTTCCAATAAAGGATCTTGACCTCAGGTCTGTAGGTGCTGATTTTCTTTTCAAGCAAATGTCTGTGTACCATATTAACCTGATTAGTAACTCCAAACTGGCCTTTTATGAAGGTGTGCACCCTTGTGATAGATGGGTATCCATCTAGATTGAGCTCCTTCCTCACCTCTAATGCTGATAGAACAAACACTGGCTCCCAGTGATCCTGAAATGGTTTCTTACATGTTTGATAATAGATGGATGGATTGGGGCCGGGCAAGTAAAAAGGCTCATTTCATACTTTTCATTTTGATGATACTACTGTAGCTATACAGTCCCTAAAGCTACATATTCCTGACTGTCAAGACATAATTGACTATTTCAACACATCCTTAATAGATCAATTCATTTCTATAAGGCCCAGAAAAATCTAATTCTCACTGAAAAGTTAATTCAATGATAGGAAAAAATCTGAGAAAACGCCAATGAGGGTGGCACAATGGTAGCACTGCTGCCTCGCAGTTAGGAGACCCGGGTTCGCTTCCTGGGTCCTTCCTATGTGGAATTTGCATGTTCTCCCCGTGTCTGCGTGGGTTTCGTCCGGGGGCTCTGGTTTCCTCCCACAGTCCAAAGATATGCAGGTTTGGTGGATTGGCAATCCTAAATTGTCCCTAGTGTGTGCTTGGTGTGTGTGTGTGTGTGTGTGCCCTGCGGTGGGCTGGCGCGCTGCCTGGGGTTTCTTTCCTGCCTTGCGCCCTGTGTTGGCTGGTATTGGCTCTCCAGTTAGGATGTAGCGGGTTGGATGATGGATGGATGGAAAACACCAATGATGTTTCACATTTAAGAGTCAGATATGGCCAATTCAGTTCTGTTCTATGCTGGATAGAAATAATGCAAAGTACAGTGGAACCTCGGTTTACGAGTAACTTGGTTTACTTGTGTTTTGCAAGACGAATAGTATGGATACACTTCGTCTGCTGAGCGTCATGTGATCACAACTGAGCTGATGGTTCTTCTCTCTTGCGCACGCGACTTATGTTGCAAGGCACTGGCATTTCTAAAGTTCAGTTCTGGGTTCAAGAATTAGCAAAATTACATAGCTTTATCAAGAAACATGTCAGTCTTGTTTTTTTTTTTTGCAGAATGAAGGCAATTCCATGTGACAGCCTGCCGAGTAAGTGACCCCAAACTTTTGACTAGTACTGTATATTGGCTTAAATTACAAATTGCGTTGGAAATTAAGGTTTTATGTAACGATTCCACAACCCTATACCTGGCCGCTTTCTGTAATTATTAATTAAATTTATATTTCATACAAAACTACAGTCACCCCTTGCTCTCTGCTGTTTTGATTAATTGTGGATTAGCTTGGAATAAATAACGTCCCCAATTGCAGTCTCCCTCAGCATAAGTAAGTCCATTGTTCTCTCCATTTTTAAGATATGCAAGAAATTTGTGAACATTTTACTGCTGGTGCAGAAAAAACTGTATACCGTATCTGAAATGTGTAATATGAGCCCTCAACATTTGGACAAAAGATCTAACAAGAACTTCCATACCTACTTGATCCAAAACATGACTGTTGGGTGCTGGAGCCTGTCCAGATGCCACTGTGTGCAAAGCTAGAAACAAACCTGGATGGAACACCAATCCATTGAAGGACACACACTGATAGATTGGAAACAGAGGGCCATGAGAAGAGCAACAGATGGAGAGGCAGGATGAGCCTGCCAGGAATTGTGGGAGAGGCAGCACGGTCGTTGGCCTCGCAGAGGAGTGAAGGATCGGCGCTCTACGGGCAGGTGAGCCCCACTGAATATTTGTGGGTGTGACTGAGGTGGAGATCTACCCCAGGGAACCAAGGGGGTAGTGTGAAGAATGATAAGAGGACAACTGACCCTAAGCCGTCAGTCTGGCATCTCCTGAGGCAGCTAAGACAGGGTTTGGGTGGTCAGGACCATGACTGCTGGAGTCTCCGCCTGCTGAGCGAGTAATAGGTGAGCTGTGGAGATGAAGAGGAAGCTGTGCTGGGCTCATCTAAGATGTGACGGAACATTAAGGACCCAATAGACTGTGTTGATTTTACTCTTGTTTTAATTCTGGATTTTAACTGGCGGACCATCACTTTTTAAATAGATTATTTATTCATTTATTGGAGATTGCACTGCTCTGTTTTGGACACCTTGTTTTTGACTTTGCTTTAAATAAGAGAACTGAGCACTTGTACACCTACCCCTTGCAGTATGTGTGTGTCCTCGTTTGACTGGCTCATTCTTGGTTACATTATTGACGGTGATGGGTTCAAGAGGTTCCGGATGGCAACAGGGAGTGTGGTGCCAACCATACCATCACAGGGATGTGGAGGAAACTGGAGTGCCTAGAAAACAAAAACACAATGAGAGCATGCAAACTCCACATGATGACCAGGCACGCGATTTAAACCATGACACCTAGAGTGGTAAACAGCAATGTGAACCAGCATGCAACACTCTAGTTTACAGGTAAAATGTTGGTTTGAATTTATGGAGGTTTTTACTAAGTTTGCTTATGACCTTTTGTTATACAAGACTTAGTAAGAATGCCTTTAATTCTTTAATATTTAGGACTTTGATTAAGCACTCCTATGACGTTTTAGTAAGACAGACTTTGGCATACTTTCAGCTAAGCAGGGCCACATATTTTTACTTTCAGATAAAAATTAAGTATACCTATTGAAGTGGAGCACAATGCTTACCACATCCACAGTCCGCAATGCAGGTACAATGTGAGTTTAATTTTACAGAGCAGCTTTTGCACAAGGGTTGGAGTGGCTGCCTCAGATATTTCACTTTTTCATAAGGTCTTGGAACTTAACCTTTGTGGAGAGTAAGGGATGACCATATACACTTAGTAAGAGACATCAAAAATCAAAAAATTATTTGCTTATTCCTCCACCCTATGCAGCTGAGAAAGATTTAATAATACAGTAAGTTTTTACAATTACACACAACTGTATACTAGTAACATTGTGTACTAAATAAAACTGTCCCTTAATAAAATCATCTCTGATAAAAAATGGCATTGAGCCTTACACAGCCTATTAAAACATTCTTTAAAAACTTGATATTTTCGAAATAGTCGTAAAATGTTGAAACATAACATTTCATACTCTGTGCAGTTTCTCATATATTAAGGTGTGTGTAATTATGTATTAGTTTTTATTGTCTGGAAGTATAATTGAATCTCTTTGAACTGTTTGGCATCATCAGTATTTGAAAGTTAAACTGATTAAATTTTCAGTCTCCTTTATGACATCTGAACTTTCACTGTCTCTCTCTGTCCATTATTAGTTCATAGCCTGCTTTACTCCTGCATGATTATTTAGCTGGGAGTTTCAAATTATCACTCCAGTTCTTATGTACATCATTAATATTTACTTCATTCATCGATCTTTTATGTAATAATATAAGAAATGTGGTGTCCATTCAAGAAGAAAAACAAAATGACTTATTACTATAGCTAAGAAAAAAAAATTGAAACCATGAATCTCTTCACCTTTTGGCATTTTGCCCACAGCTCTTATTTAGCACTTTGTGAAAAATGTGATGATTTGATTGTGCCTAACTATTTAGATTCCAATGTATAACATGTAACTATAAATATGTTAAAGTCCAACTCCTCATAACTGAATACTCATTGTTTGTTATGAAAGTCTTTAAGAAAGTGAGGCAGCAAGCACCGTCATTACTTTAATTAGTCTTCAAACGTCTTTATAACCATGCAGCTGCCAAGTAATTTCATTAAAGAGTCTCAACATTTTTACAAACATATAAATTATTTTATTTACAAAGACCAAGTTACAAAACATCAAAACAAAAACACACTCCACACAAGAGAGTCTCTCTCAAGTAGAGGTTCAACCATGGCAGTATCAGTTCAGTTTCATTGCAAGTTTGTTCTTTTGCTCTGCTGGCCATCACTTGTTACTATTTACAAATACTGAAAACACAATATGTTGACACTGGCCCAAAAATGGAATGAAAATCTACCTGATGCTGCTAATCAAAAGCAAAGATATAATAGTTAAAAAAAAGATGAAGGTGCATTGGACAAAATGATTTTAGTGTTACAAAAGAGAACAATGTCGGAACAAATTACAAAGAACAAAACTTTTTGATTTTTATACACACATATATGTATATAAAAAAAATCACTCATAAACATGCTTAAAGTTTTAAAAAAAAGTTTAAAACTTTTGTAGTTTGTACTAATGAAGCACATTTATAGTGGATGAAAAAGTGCAAAAATAGTTAGTAGCACATCCTATGATAAACTAGCATTGAAAAGCCCACAGATTTTGCAAATTACTGTAGGATGACACAAGAATGACAAAAACACCAACAAGGGACAATACGATGTAAGAGTTATTTAACTGTGTACTGAGAACCTCAATAAACAATTCTCTCTACGGCTCTCATTCCCAAACTCTGTCCTGGGGATCCTCCTGTTGCTGTAGGTTTTTGGTCCAACCAGATTCACGGGCAGTGATAACAACCAATAATAATTGATCTCATTTAATTAGCTGGTGTTTTTTTTCCTCTTCTCTTATTCTGCATTCAGAAAAGTACAGCAGTATGACATTTACATTATTAGTATATTTCTTATTTAGCAGTAGCTTTAAATACATATTGTATCTCTCTTTTATTGTTTTCCTGTTATCTTGCCCTTTTCTGTGTAGTTTAATCCCTTCATTGTACTTTAATAATGACAATTCAAAATATACTCGAACAAACAACACTAAATGATGAAAGGTTGCAGCCACATCAGCATCCGACCCACTAATTAGTAAATAGTGGAATAAAAAACACGTGGAATAGCAGAAAGAAAATCAGGTTAAAAAGTAAAAAAAAAAAAAACACACTTTATTCCCATATAAATAGTACATTTTATTAAAAATTTCCCCAACTTAGTTTTGTAACTTCTACATTGACCCCAAAAAACACAGAAACTGACAAATAACACCTCACTTAATTAGGCTCAGAGTCCAATTAAAAACAGAAGGTGGCTGGAACAAAAACCTGCAGCCACAGGGGTTCATCAGGGCCGAGTTTGGGAACCTACTGCTCTCTGGATATGCAATGAACATGTACATACTGTAGGTATACACATAAACTCAAGCAGTTCATCAACACAAAAGAAGGCATTTGGACAGCTTCACTGTGCAGCAGTTCTGTTCAATTTACACTGGCAGACCATCTGCTCCATCACACTCAACAACCAGGATGAAATCCAACTATCAAGTTGTCAAGCAACAGCAGCCATATATTAAAAGTGAAGTACTTTACTGGCTTACAAGTCAAAAGCAGAATGTAATTGAATTTAGCACTTTATCAATAACATGTAGGCAATTTTTTTCCTCTTGGGAAACAATCCTGCAAAGTGGGAAGGAAGAAATAATACTTAATTACACCTTTCCCTTCCCATGGTACATACTGTAGGTACTGTATGTTGAAAAGGCCATTTGTTTTGTTCACTATTTGAACCAGCATGTATTGTTACTTTGGAGCAGGTAAGCAGTCTATAACAAAACAGCATCAGCAAGAAAAAGCTGTATAAACTCATTAGAGGAGTGTGAATAGTTGATGCCGCTTTTAAAAGCTTGGTGAGCTAACCTTAACCCCATGGATTCTGGGCTATCTTAAATGAATCTGAATGCAGAGTTTAAGGGAGTCACTAATACTGCTCTGACTTTATTCTTAAGTTTTTTTTGTAAATGTTAGGAATTGTTTGTGAGCAAAACACAAAACTAAACGCTGCAAATTTACATTTACACAGAGGTGAAGACAATGTAGAACAAAATAATGGCTTTAGTTTAAAGTAACCACATATAATATGGATAGGTAAAGACTGTGTGCTGGCTAACCCTCTGTTAAATAAACTGTATCACCTTACTGATGACATACTATTTAAATGAAGGAAAGAATCCAAAAAAAAAAACAAGCTAATGTACCAGAAAAAATCAATTTGTCTTGTAGTTAGACACACAATTCACTCAGTAAGACTTTTTATCTTAGAAAAAGAATACAAGCTTGCACGCTTCCTGAACTTTAGTCCTTCGGAGCCTTTCTGATGTCAGATGATCACGCATTATCTGTATACTAAGGGTAATCCGCATTGCCCATCTTTGGGTCATTTCTAACAATAAGTGTGCTGTAACAGTAGTTTATCACAAAATAATGCAATTTCTGATCCTTCAAGATTTTGTAAAAGAAGAGCAATAGAAGTATTAATAAATATAATTACTATATATATATATATATATATATATATATATATATATATATATATATATATATATAAAATAATAATGTTGTATTATAATTAAAGGTTAGGAGGCACATTTTCAAGCTGTAAAATTGCATATGAATGCTAAGAAATATTCTTTCAAAGTTGACTCTTAATATATGGAGTTGGCTACCAAGGAGGGCGGCCCAGTGGTTTGCGGCTCACACCCACTTTGGCTACAGGGGTTGGCATTTTTGCTCATATCCACAAGGGTCAGCATTTCTATGGTAGGTTAACTGAACTGGTGGGAATGAATGTAAATGCTGGATGTTTTTTGGTAAACACATTTCCTTATGTATTTGCCATAAATATTTCCATATATTGCATGATGCCTGTCTGTGAATGTTTTAACTTTTTTTTTCACTTGGCTTTCTTATTTAGTTTTCTGTCTTGACAGGTGATAGGATTAAAGATCAGCATGGCCACAGAACTGTGTTAACAGACAGATGCAAATTTGGAAACAAGTGGCCAAGAACAAGCTTTGTAGCTAATTTCTGAAGTGCATCAAAAACATATTTCCTTTAGTGTGGTAGGGCGGCCAGTATGTCTTTGTTGTTTCTAGAAATCTGCAGTCCAGTACATATTTCAAACTACAGCAACTCCCATGTCCCTTAACAAATTTGCACAAGCAAATATAAATGTCTGGCTATAGTTTCTCGAAGAAAAAAAAATAGTAAAGTGCTGTGTCCATTTACGTGCACAAAGAATACTAGGACTGAATGTATTATTAGTTTGTATGAAAATAACCATAAATAAGGCTACTTACATAATAAATCCTATGCTGGCAGACACAGCACCAGACAGCAGTATATCCTGGATAACCTGTTTTTGCAAAACAAATGAATTGACAATGCACATATTTCATTCATTATTTAAATGCAGTTTATAATTAAGCTTTTTGTGTTGATTTTGGGGACAGACCTCACTGCACCTTCAACAAAACAAAAAATAAATATAAAATTAAAAAAAAATCTTACAAACATCTAAAATTTTTCACATCAGCAAAAATAAAACTGTGCAAAAATAACAGATATGTACATAATTATTTACAGACCTGAAGAACTGTACAATAAAAAGGGGGAAAAACCCACTCCCAACCTCAAAATAGAACTTTAAAAATCAGGTTTATATGTAAATATCCTGGTCAGTTAGCACAACAATCAAGTAAATATAAATTACTCTATAATATAAAAATTTACATTAGGAATTTAAGATGATAAGCCTGTATTTATATTTATTGTAACATTTATGTCACAGATTGTAAAGTCGGCCATTAGCCTTAAAAAGTCTTTCATTAAACAAGTCTCTTTTTCACAATTAATAAGAAAAGTTTTAAGGAAAGCTGCAAATAAGTGCACTTTTAACACTGTAGAAATGAAGAATCACTTTACACGCTAGTTTCCATCAAATCAGGTAATAACGATCTGCCGGTGGTCCTGAACTTCAGAGTATACACATTCAACTAAAGCAGAAAGCTGCAGCACACTTGAGGAAATCACAAGGTCTTTTGGAGAAAAAGATATCCTTCAAATCAAATAATTTAGCCATGAAACAATCATAGCGGTAAATGACACTATCCAATTCTGCTCTCATTCATTAATATCCATAAATGAAATGGTGCAGCAGAATGTTGTACTCAGTTGTAGGCTGTTCCCTCTTAACAGAAAATAAAATGATTTCCTTATGAAAAATGCATGAAATAAAATGAGAGACAGCAGGAGCAGTCATACAAAATTGTGCAACAATGATTGGCAGCAGGTAGACAAGAGAGGATCATCTGATGTTGCTTGTTTTTCTCTTTTTCAGTATGCAGGGCTTTACACCATTACAGTAATGAAAGTGATGACCTGCGCTCAGTCCAAGCAGTTCCTTATCTTCAGTGTGAATCGGAAACATTCACTTCCTCGACTTCAGTAATGTACCTTAGGCTGAAAAGACAGCAAAAGTAAAAGGTGTATTTTTTTTTCTCATTTCAACCTGAAGCCATCACATGCAAAACAACTTTTTGTTATTTTTCATATTTTTTCTGTTTCTGGTAGTCAAACGCTACACACACATCCAATTGAAATCCTGAGTCTTTATTAAAAAGCTTAAAAAAGAATTCCATCTATACAAAGATGTTCAGCATTCCCATTCCAAAACAGGACCCACTGTGAGCAGTGTAATGGATCTGTAGTCGGCAAGGTCTCAGTATTGTTTCAGGATGCTGGGCACAAATTCCTGCCTCTCCCTGTCTACGCAGAGTCCACATTCTCTCTTCATTCATTCATATTTCCTCTCATGTTCCAAAAATGCTGTTAGAACAAATTAACACTACATGATATATATTTTTTTCAGTGTGTGCATATTTGTTGGTTTTTTTTTTTAATCTTAGGTCATATTACAAAAGCTAATTGCTGTCACTTTATTTTGTAAAATTCCTGCATTATTTCACAAAGGTAATGCTTCTCACTTGATGCTCAGTAACAATGCATCAATGCATGTACTTTTGTCTTTGAAAAAACATATTCCATTTTCTTATTACAGCAGCCAGTTTGGATGGCAAAAAAGTTTAAAAGTATAAAGACAGTTTAAGTATGGTAGTTTTCACAAATAATGTGTTTAAACCAGCATATGACAGTAATGACCCTATAAACCAGGTGACATGGTAGCACACTCAGTAGTGTCCCTGCCTCATGGCTGAGCCTGGTCAATCTGTATGAATCTGCATGGTTTTCATTCATTTGGCTATGTCCTGAGATAGAGTGGGTTACCATCCAACTTCGGTTTCTGTTGTTCACACCTTGCTACTGCGGAAAGGCCCAGCTTAGCAAAGCAACACTATATTGGGACTGGTAATGGAGGCCATAGGGAGATTTGTGTTACAATACTTTTAAAGTTGAAAAAGTAGATTAATCCACTCTTTTTCTGAACCCATTCTTAACAATGCAAAAACCTCTCCTAGATGGGCGGCCAGTCATGAACATTGTTGGAATTACTGTAGTTACAGCTGTTTATTATTAAAGGCCATGCCTAAATAGACATATTATTACAATACACCATGCAGATTAGGTTGGGAAACTGCTATGCGCTGGGCATAAAAGGCAAGTTCAGGAAATGGAATGATGGACTTTCAGCAGAAACTGTAATTGCACATCCCACCAAGACAATTTTGTAAGCTTAATTTAAATTAAGATCTGAATACTTGGTGGATCGAGACTTTGTAGGTATCATTGAAACAGCAAGTTGCCTACATTGACAAAATTTAAATCTCAGCACATTTCTTGCTTGATCTGCTACTTGAAATATAATCTATAAAGGATATCTAAATTCCCATAATCTACAATATAAAGAAACAAAATAAAAGCATATAAGAATTTAGGCACTTTTGCAAGCCTTCTACACACAACACACAACACACAAAATGCACTACCATAATCTACAGTATAAGCAACACTTAATACACACCATCTCTTAGAGCAGTGTTCACATACACAGCACATCATCAAACAGCTACCAGCACTGACTGTTTCATTTCATTCATTCAACATTTAAAAAGCTAAACAATTATTTTTTTGAAAAAGATAGACCTTCTCATAATGACCATCCACTGATGAGCATAAGCACAAGTTAATCAGATTTTTATTACAGATACTGGAGACAATAAGCAATAGCCACTACAGTGTGATAGATAAAGAAGAATGTTACTCAGAACAGTGCTTGGAAAGAATAATTATCCGCAGATTCTGACAATACCTCAGCTCTTTTAGCAGAATAATCAAGCTGGCCCATTTCCCTGTTCTCTTCCAAGCAAGACTGTGTTAACAATAGTAATTAAATGTCACATTTAAAGATTTATGCATTTCAGGTTGAAACCTAGCTCTTCTCACAATGTCATCATTAAAATGCTAGAGGGATTAGAACTGATGGCTCACTCTGGATGAAGGTGTGTTTGTGGGATGTATGTAATGTCTGAAAGTAGACAAGTAGTTAGTCTCAGCAGTGAAAAAGTCTTCAGTTAAATCTCTACTGGTTTGTTAAACCTTCATGTGGATGAGATGAGCTGGACTTTTTTTAAGTGAACCACATTACCACAGACGTGACATATTTCAAGTTGTGCTGAATTTGAGGACCTGCACTGCTCATTTGCTAAAATTAATTACCATAGTAAGGTTAGTATAATGGGCACTAGGTAAAAAATGAACATGGATAAACAACTGTAGTGAGTTTTCATTCACAGTGGCAATGACATGTCTGAAAAGCCAAGATCAGTTCCATAAACTCGGAGGATGAATAATTGCAATGATACAAAAAACATGATAACATCTGTCATTAAGGGAAAATAACTTCAACACTGACTTCTCTGTCTAAAGTGTATTGCTTCAGGAGTCTTGTCCGTTTATTGAATTTATTAAAAGCATGTAACATTCCATACAATCAAGTCAAACTTAACAAAACTACATTCAATTCAACCCCCACCATTTTTTTTTTTCATAAAGATGGCACCGACAGGTGTGGCTAGCCATCTGCTTGTCTTGCTAATTTATGCTTTTATTTCATCTTTATGTGTAGTTTATCCCAGCGGCTACTGTCCTGTGATCGTGTTTCTTTGTTTAACATCTTTTCTTGTATGCTATTTTCTCAATTTTCTTCTTCTAATGAGGCTTTTATTTGAACCTCCACCCTTCTTTTATTCATCCCCTGACTTCCTTACCTGGACGCTGGAATCTACCTGTATGAGTGAGAGATGCCAACGTGAAAGGCATGCCAGCTTTGCTGTTAAACAACACTGGCTCAATTTTTCGTCACCAGGCTTGGATTCTCAATGCCTGAGACTCGTCTTTGACCCATCCTCTTCTGCACAGAATGTTGACCCTGGCCCTTGGGCACAGGATACCGGATTTAATTTATCCATCTTCAGGCTGAATCACTCTTTCCCTGTGTGTTCCAGGGAAGTAAACGCAGCTAAACTTCACAAGTTCACTGGAGCCCATCCTGCAACAAGCTTTTCTATGTCTATTGAAGCTGCTCTCCTGAAGGTGAGATCAGTGTCTAATAAAACTCTTATCCTCCAAGACATTATTACTTCAAAGAAACTGGACTTCTCATTCATCACTGAGACCTGGATTGCTAATGGTTACTCCTCATGTTTTACTGACTTGGTACCACCAGGTTATTCATTTTTGAACTCCTCTGTCTCATTTTGGGGGCACTGCCACTGTTTTTAAAAATATACTATTTTGTCAGTGCCTTACAAGGACTCCATTTAGTAGCTTTGAACTGCAACTTTTCAAAGTGCTCTTCCTCATTGCTGTGTGCTGTGGTTTATAAGCCTCCTGTAATTACTGATACGTTCATTTCTGAAATCTCTGAACTCACGGCTGATTTTACATTCTCCTATTATAAAGTAACAATGGATTTGAATATTACTGATGACGTTACTACTATAAGCTGTGCCCAACGCTAATCTTGCATTTTAAATGATTCTATTATATCTGTATTATATTTATAACCAGATTCTCCAGTCTTCATATACAAGGCCAGTGTGATAGTATTGACAATTCTGTCTTTGCTTTAAATATACCATGTAAAATGATTTTAGACTCAATCACTCCCTTCAAGTAATGCTGCAATAAGGGAAGCCCTGCTCCATGCCTTAATGAACACTACACAGCAGCTGCACCACAGCTGTAAAATTGCTGAAAGTCATTGGAAGAAGGATAGGTTGACTGTATCTAAACTGATTTCTCTGTTCCATTTCCAGGATGCAGTTAAGAAATCTAAACATGATCACTTCGCTGATTTGGTATTCTCTCATTCTAATAAATGTAGGGTCTTAATTAATCCAATTAATGCAGTTATTAATCCCCATTCTGAGATGGGATTACATACAGTCATATGAAAAAGTTTGTGAACCCCTCTCAGTCTGCATAATAATTTACTCTACTTTCAACAAAAAAGATAACAGTGGTATTTTGATTTGAATGCATGTAACTGCTCAATACTGATTACTTGCAACACCAAATTGATTGGATTAGCTTGTTAAGCCTTGAACTTCATAGACAGGTGTGTCCAATCATGAGAAAAGGTATTTAAGGTGGTCAATTGCAAGTTGTGTTCCCTTTGACTCTACTCTGAAGAGTGACAGCATGGGATCCTCAAAGCAACTCTCAAAAGATCTCAAAACAAAGATTGTTCAGTATCATGGTTTAGGGGAAGGCTACAAAAAGCTATCTCAGAGGTTTAAACGGTCAGTTTCAACTGTAAGGAATGTAATCAGGAAATGGGAGGCCACAGGCACAGTTGCTGTTAAACCCAGGTCTGGCAGGCCAAGAAAAATACAGGACCGACATATGCGCAGGAATGTGAGAATGGTGAGACAAACCAACAGATCACCTCCAAAGACCTGCAAGAACATCTTTTTGCAGATGGTGTATCTGTACATTGTTCTACAATTCAGCACAATTTGCACAAAGAACATCTGCATGGCAGGGTGATGAGAAAGAAGCCCTTTCTGCACTCACTCCACAAACACAGTCATTTGTTGTATGCAAATACTCATTTAGCCAAACCAGATTCATTATGGAACAAAGTGCTTTGGACTGATGAGACAAAAAATGAGTTATTTGGTCATAACTTTGCATGGTAGAAGAAGAACACTGCATTCCAAGAAAAACACCTGCTACCTACTGTCAAATTTGGTGGATGTTCCATCATGCTGTGGGTCTGTATGGCTAGTTCAGGGACTAGGGCCCTTGTTAAAGTCGAGGGTCAGATGAATTCAACCCAATATCAACAAATTCTTCAGGGGGTTGGATATTCCAACAAGGCAATGACCCAAAACACAGTTCGAAATCTACAAAAGCATTCATGCAAAGAGAGAAGTACAATGTTCTGGAATGGCCATCACAGTCCCCTGACTTGAATATCATCGAAAATCTATGGGATGATTTGAAGCAGGCTGTCCATGCTCGGCAGCCATCAAATTTAACTGAACTGGAGTGATTTTGTATGGAAGAATGGTCAAAAATACCTCCATCCAGAATCCAGACACTCATCAAAGACTGTAGGAGGCGTCTAGAGGCTGTTATATTTGCAAAAGGAGGCTCATCTAAGTACTGATGTAATATCTCTGTTGGGGTGCCCAAATTTATGCGCCTGTCTAATTTTGTTATGATGCATATTGCATAATTTCTGTTAATCCAATGAAATTAATGTCACTGCTGTTTCCATAAGGCATGTCATATATTAAAAGGAAGTTGCTACTTTGAAAGCTCAGCCAATGATAAACAACAATCTAAGGAATTAAGAGGGGTTCCCAAACTTTTTCATATGACTGTAGTACTGTTCTTTCATGTGAGCAGTTTCTTTCATTCTTTGTCAGCAAAACTGATTTCATTTGCTTTGGTATTTTTCCAGCAGGTTATGCCCTGCTGTTAATCATGGTGTTGCCTTGGAATCTTTTGATGTTTCACTTTCACAGCTAAAAATTACTATTGACACACTTAAACTTACTTTCATTCCTCTTGATGTTATTCCATCACGCCTCTTAGTTGAAGCTTTCAATGTTCTTGGTTTTTGTTAACTATTATCAATGTTTCTAGTAGTGAGGGGGTTGTACCCTCATTTTTAAAACATGCAGTATGGTGCGACCTTGTCTTAAAAAAAGGCAGATTTAGATCCTGGAGTGTTAACTAATTTTCACTCAATTTCCCAATTGCCATTTCTGGCTAAAACATTAGAAAGAATCATTTATAATGAATTGGTTGACCATCTTAACTCCAACAGTTTATTTGAGATATACCAATCTGGCTTTGGGCATTTTCATGGTATTGAGACAGCCCTCTCTCATTATTGACTCAGGTGGGGCTGCAGTCCTTTTCCTCCTATACCTTTCTGCAGCTTTTGACACTATTGACCATGAGATCTTGTTGTTGGGGCTTGAACATCTGGTGAGATTTAAAGGGGCTGCTCTCAACTGGTTCAGGTCATATCTTACTTTTACTTACTTACTGATCTTACTTTTCTGTGTCTTTCAATTTCTCTTTCTCCTCTAATGCTCCTGTTCCTCAGGGATCCATTTTGGGTCCTATTTTATTTTCTATATACCTTCATCCTACAGATACTCATGCTTTTATCTTTTCTCATCTTGATTACTGCAACTCGCTGTATTCTGGGATCAGCACATCTCTGATACATAAGTTGCAGTTGGTTCAGAATGCTGCTGTCCATTTTTTGGTTGGGGCAAGAAAGTTTGATTCTGTTTCTCCAATATTAGCCTTCTTTATACTGGCTGCATGTTAGTTTCTGAATTGATTTTAAACATTTGTAGCTAGCTTTTAAACCATTACATGGGTATGCTCCTGCCTGTTTATCTGAATTGTGTGTTTTACACCAGCCATCCAGAGGGCTTAGATCTACTGGTCAGTTGTCGCTTATGGTCCCTCACACTAAGTGTAAAGCACTCTGTACCTCATTACATTAAGGAGTCACCTTCAATTGAACTATTCAAAATGAGATTGAAGACTCATTACTATTTTCTAGCTTTCAGTGACCTTCACTGATAATGATAGCTTCCCAACTCTTAGTCAACTTCTTTTATATTCTTTAACTCACTGTTGGCTGTATTTTGTTTTTATTGTACAGTACTTTATTTCTATTTATGTTTATTGTATGTTTTAATGTACAGCATTACTGAGGTTGTTTTAAATGTGCTTTATAAATAAATTGACATTGAAAGCAGAGATGTCCTTGGCAATCTCATTATCAAAGTTTATTCATTTTTTTCTGACAGAGAACTCACTCACATTGATATTCACTAAGGGAATGGTGGTTAGACATCCTTTGAGAGTATTTGAACGTTTTTCATTTACAACATAGGCTCAATTTGATGGGATAGCCTGTTTCTGGTAGACTTTCAGCAATTATAAATTTTATCATTTTGCACAACATCTACCATTCCAGCTCTTGTAAAAACTGCTTAGTAACTTCAGCCTCTTGAACATCAACTGCCTTTAGAAGCTCTGATATGATTCAGTAAGTGACCACTCACCTGTATGCTCAAGGCCAAACTAAACCAGGTTTCTCATCTTTTTGTAAACTCTAAGCTACCCTCTAATAATTTGCTTATCATTACCATTTGTTCTGTTGCACTTGGTTGTCTTGAATCTGTGTTGTGGCTTTCACAGAGATTTTTCATTACATTTTTAGAATTATTATTACGTTTCTAGCTTAGTTATATTTTCGTAATGGTTGTGACTTATCTCCAGTTTGCATTGTTTTTGATTCGCCCTTTTTACGCTTCCATATTTTTTTCTTTTGGTAGGCATCATTGATGGTTAAACTCTCTTCCAATTACCCTAAACAATGGCAGAATTATGAAAGGGGAGCTTGCCTCTGTGTTCAAATTCTAAACAAAACCATCCTTGCCTGAGTTTCAACAACTTTCCAACTGATGAAACATCATGAAGAAAATGGATACAGCCAATTAAAAGAGATGCAATGGCAACATTTATGTTTGTAGCCGAACTTTAAAACTGGTGAATGCATGAAATTTCTACACTGCCTTAAAAATGATGCTGTGCCCTAATAGCTAAAACCATTTTGGTGTCATATTGACACGGGAATCTACCTTTGAAAGGGCAAGTCTCAGAGTTAACATGTGGGAGAGTCTGTATGATGGAAAACAACACAGCAGGTCCCTTCTGGCACCGGAACACAACTATGGAATGGCACCTGCTCCTGGTTAGTTCAAAGAACTTAACGTAAATGCAATGTGATTATTTTGTTTCAGACAAAAAATATGAACCACAAATGATGTATGTCTGTGCATTTCATGTCAGGAACCTAATAACTCACATGCAACAAAAATTAAAAAGCTTTTCTTCTACGCAAAGATAGATGGTCGCCAGGTAAACATGGATCAAATACAGATTTTTTGTAAGACTGAAGCTAACTCACCTTGTTTATCTGTCAAAATGGAGCAAGCTAACATTACATACAAAAAACTTGTCAAATGAAACTGTTACAATACCAAAGTTATAGAGAAAGTGGACAAGAAATGAACATTAATAAACTTAAATTGGCAATTATAAAGGAATTCCTCCAAGAAAATGTTACAGTCTTTGTTTCATTTTTATTACTTTGTTGTGCAGTGTTCAACAATACTTCTTACATTGCAAAAATCGAACACTGGAAGTGAAAGTGGAATAAGCACAATTTATTGCTGTCTTTATGCATCGATGCATCACTTACAAATTTTGTGAAGAGGGCTAATTGATGCTGCCATTTTGTGACTATTTTGCATGGCTGTGGCCATGTTGTTTATGGTCACAATGCCTGTTACTGGTCACATGATGGGGTGTGTCATCTTCGTCACTCATAAAACATAGTGGTGCACAGTTCCTAGCATCCTATTGTTGAACCCTTTCTGAAATAAAAAAAAAGTAATTTGTAGTATTGTAGTTAGGTTAAGAAACCTAACCTAGTGATCTGGCCTTTGACTTAAGATCACCTTTCTTTTTTATTGTATTCTTGCATGCGTGGAGCTTGCATGTTCTCCCCGTGTCTGCGTGGGTTTCCTCCGGGCGCTCCGGTTTCCTCCCACAGTCCAAAGACATGCCGGTTAGGTGGATTGGAGATTCTGAATTGGCCCTAGTGTGTGCTTGGTGTGTGGGTGTGTTTGTGTGTGTCCTGCGGTGGGTTGGTTCCTGCCTTGTGCCCTGTGTTGGCTGGGATTGGCTCCAGCAGACCCCCATGACCCAGTGTTTGGATTCAGCGGGTTGGAAAATGGGTGGATGGATGAAGCTTTTGCTGGTCTCCTGGTGGTTGTTCTTGCCTTTTCCTTTCATATGTTCCACTGCCTGGTATTTTCATAATTCAGCTGCAACTTAGACTTCTATAATTCAATGCTTGGGATGCCACTGAACATTTATGACGCTGATGCCAATAGTTGCTACTATTTAACCTCACCATGTCTTTACCATGTACAATGTCTGGCTTTATTAAAGAACTTTAATTTTAAAGAAAGCTACAATATATTACAGCTTTAAAATGGCATACCAATAATGAATTAGTCAGCACATCTAATTACACTTACCATGCAGGGAGTTTGTGCACATCAGCCTTGTAAGCGTGGTTCATTGGCAACACTATTATATGAAACATTTTTCATTTTTGCAAGTAATGTATGTCTGACTGTCATTTTGCATGGGAATATTATTGTTACAGATCCTGCAGCAGCCAGTTGTGTTTTCATGGAAATGAATACATCACCTGCAGAGTTGCTTTACAAAGGCTGACATTGTTTACATGTAGATGAATGGGGAGGGTGGCACAGTGGCGCAGTGGTAGTGCTGCTGCATCACAGTAAGCAGACCTGGGTTCACTTCCCGGGTCCTCCCTGTGTGGAGTTTGCATGTTCTCCCCGTGTCTGCGTGGGTTTCCTCCGGGTGCTCCGGTTTCCTAGCACAGTCCAAAGACATGGAGGTTAGGTGCATTGGCGATTCTAAATTGTCCCTAGTGTATGCTTCATGTGTGGGTGTGTATGCCCTGTGGTGGGCTGGTGCCCTGCCCAGGGTTTGTTTCCTGCCTTGCGCCCTGTGTTGGCTGGGATTGGCTCCTGCAGACCCCCATAACCCTGTAGTTAGGATATAGCGGGTTGAATAATGGATGGATGAATGGGGATGTTGCCAAGCCAAATAGAAGTGTGCAGAATTGAAATGGCTCTCCCTGAACTGTAAACTACAGTAGCCACTGCCCAGTATATGAATGTATACATTGTTTTGGTTGAGGAATTAGAAGCAGTCTTTGTTTATCAAGTTTTAAGTGGCTGAGATCTTATACTGCCTCACCTTTTAAAATTTATTTCAGGGAAGCCTTGTTGGTTTCCAGCCATGTGGGTATATGGTTTTAATTAAGTTTTGATCCAGAAAACAGTATTTGTCGTGCATGTGTTGATATAATTTGTGATAAGTTTTCATCAAAATTTGGAGAGTTAGTTGACAATCTACAGCAAAAAATGTAAAAGATAAAAGACATTTGTGCAGGTTTGAAGTACACCCTCAGAACCTTTTGTCCTACACCTAGATTGCCATTTAGTTACCTTTCCATGACTGCTTTCTCAAAAACTTGGTACTGTACTAAAGTGCAGTAAAGAAAATTAGACAGTAAAACTACTGGATACACTTACACTTTCTTGCATGCCATGGCACACACAACTGATACAAAGGCAGGCTACAATTGAGAAAATTATTTCCCTTGAGGTCTGACAACCCGCTGCTCATAATCACTCCCCCAGTTGCAGCTCCAGAAACGTCTTTTCCATATCATTGTTTGCTTGTTTTTTTTCTATTTTTTTTTTAAGTTTTAAAGTATTTTGGTTGCCAATTCTGTTGTTAGTATATTCTACTTTGTACGGAGAGCTCTCAATTTTGCCACCAAAACCCACTGGAAAATGTCATCTTTTGCTATATATCATAAAGTGTTTAATGTGGTCAAGACATTAAAGCAGAGAATGCCTGCTGCAGCTTCCTGTATGCTAGTTTAAAAAAATACATTTAAAGTTGATGCATATTCATGCATGAGTCATTTAAAGGAAATATGCCTCATTGCGTTTTAAGTTCCTAGTTTTCAGGCTGTTATCAGCTAGGATAGTCCACAATCCTTTAGACACAGCCATTTTTGGGCCTGGATGCTGCAGTTAATGTCATTGATTTGCAAAATCATACAAGACAAGGCCAAGCTCATTTGGTGACTGATAACAAAGAGAGAGTGAGTCACATTTAGTTAAGCTCACACTGGTAGGAAATCCCAATAATTGGCAAGATTTTCATTCCTTACAACAGGAAAATAGCCACAGCACTTATTTTTACTGCCACTTTGTGACTGACACCCCTTTTATTTAGACCTAAGCTGCCATGATATCAGCCAATTGCATAAAAGCTGGCAATGTAGTTTCTACTATTATAATGCAGACCTCTGGAAGAGTATTGCTAAATGGGTAGCATTAATAAAAAAATGACATATTTAATCAAATGTTTAGGTTAAGCATTTTTAGGTTAACCGACTCTTTTAACATTGGACATTTTACAAAGGATTTTTCCAAAAGCGATTCAAAGTTTGGCAAATGTTTATATTATGTATATTAGTGATTGGGTTTCTGACTGCCAAATGCCACTAAATTGCCCCTAGGGGCACTGTTAATTGAGAACATGAACTAATTATTGGTTTTACACCAAAAAAAAAAAAACTATTCTGAAACTAACTCCAATAAATTATGCCATTCACAGCATTATTTTCTAATTTACATCCCTCCTAGAGACTTATGAACAGACAGTAGGCTATGAATGGTAAACATTAAAGTAAAAAAAAATAATCTTACTTTCATATTTTTAGATAAAAGAAAAAAAGAATGTGCAATCTTAATCATCTACAATTGTAATCTTAAGGAAACCACACCAGAGATGTAGATGAAACAACTTGGCATCTAGCATACAAAAATAAATAATAAAGGCAAATATATTTGAATACATGAGATGAGCTAATTAGAGATTACCGGTAGTAGATGATAAGGAGGATCACCTGACCACAAGGCTTTGCCAGGATCTGGAGTGGCGTAAGCTAAGGCTTATGGAATGAGAGAGGAGCCCACACTGGTGGTCAAAGCACAGCTTTGTACACCGATACATAATGAACAGTAAAAAATGGGGAAGCAAGAGCTACAGATGTCAAGTTTTCCTTCAGCTACAATTACTGGATAAGAAAAACCCAAGAAATGTGAAAGACAGTCAAAACTCCTTCAAGCTATTAGGGGACAGCATGAATGGGAAAGTAGTGAAAAGTAGTGTTGCCTTTTTAACAGATTGTATAGTTCAGAACCCACCATACTAAACCCGAGCTCAGGGCTGTAGCTGTTTCTGAGACATAACAGGTTCACCACTGACCCCTGAAAGTACTGACGGTCTTGGCTTAGTCCCTGTGATCTTTACCTGGAAATCACTGAGCTGTGAGGTAAGTTAGAGCAAATGTTAATGCTAAAGCAGAAGGATGACCAGATGTTTGGACAGAGAAATAAACAGAATGTGAAAATAAGTTATTTTCAGCTTGTAAGTAGTCTTTTGCTTATGACAGATTATTTAATTTCACTTTAAATAAGAGGCAATTTCTTAAGTGGAAGGAGAAAGAAAATCAGGAAGAAATTTGAACTTACCTGCATGAGGAGAGAACTGTTTGGAGATTCAGTCACCACAGACAAATGGTTTGCAGTGTTCTTTCTATGAACATTGTTCATACCGGGCATTTTGGTTATTTTACTAGACTTGTAGTTTGGGCTGGAGTTTTTTCGCTTTTTCCCATCTGATTTGTCAAAAGGAATTGGGCCTGAAGGTAATGCTTTATGTGCAGTAAGGGCATACTCCCCAGAGTGACATGTCTGGGAAGCTACAGAAAGTGTCGAGTCAATACTGTTTACCACTGTGCTTATATGTTTTGAAGAATCAATTAAATTGCCAGACAATGCTGTCCATCCTGAGGGCTCAGATTTGGCACTAAGTGAGGTTGTCCCATTCTTGCTTTCATGCACAGACACACCATGGAAGGAAGAATTGGTCTGAGAAGTGTTGATCAGAGAACGAGGATTTAAAACACAATTTTTCTTGTGTGACCTGGAATATGGTAACATTGAAGATGTGCACAATGGTGATGAAACACAAGCTTGTGGTTTCTTCTTTTTGTTTCCTAAAGAGCTGCTAACTGTTTCACAAGAAGTGTCTTTGACCTTTGATGTTTTGCTGGTCTTTGTTCGAGATTGCTTACCATATGATGGGGAAGCTCCAGTATGAGCTGTCGGCTTCACAATACTAAATGATGCAGTTCCTTGGGAAAAAGCTGTGCTGTAAGACAGTATAGAATTGGTTCCCGAGGTATTTACAAAGGATGATGATGATGATGATAGGATTGGGGTTGTCATGACATATGAAGATGTGATACTTGAATTGACAACTGAGGAAGATAGATAAACTGCATTTGGACTGCTAAAAGTTTGAAGAGCAGGATAGGTTGCTGTTATATGCAAAGCAGGTGATGTTATAGGACTGTCTGCTGCTGGGGGTATCTTCCTAAAAAAACAATAAGAAACACACCTTAAACAACAGACTACAAATCACAACCCATTTAATTAGTATCTCTCACACTATAACAAAAAGATAACAGAAAACTGATTGCTCTTCTGAGAATAGATGTATAAGCTAAGATATGCAAGGTTGAATTCTTTTTTTTTAGCTGACTATATTAAAATAAATAAATTACAAATCAGTAAGGTATAAATTATGAAACTGTACACAAACCAGATCACTGGTGTGCACTCTAATACCAATTTGAAATTGGCATGAAACAATCAGTTAAAAACGTTAAAATATCCAAAAGGGTAGCAATGGTTCAGTGTGTTCAATTTAGACAATCATTGATAAATTCCTGACTTATTATAAAGAACATCTGAATTGTTCCTCATGAAAGTTTCTTAAATAAATATAAGTACAGTCTTCTAGTAGGTCAAGATAGGATGGGATGTTAGCAGTAAAGTATAACTTAACAAAAAGAGAATTTTGTTAAGCAGAGATGTCCTATTGGAATTAGGGATTACTGTGGACCCAAGGCCATCTGATAATAATATATAAACAAAGACTTTATTTTAACAAGGTCTGAGAGCATTAGACATTTAAAAAACATGACAGCTAGTTAAGCAGGTGCCTGACAATATCTGTCACAAGCTGGGTCTGGACCTCAATACATTTTGAATAATTTCACTCAAGAAAAATATGTCTGATACAGTATGGTATTTTGAGTTAATGTAGTCCACCTACCACACAGATAGAGGAAGAGTGTGTTTCATCTAGTGCTGATTTCCACTCATTATAAGAAAATGTAAATTAAAAGACCCTCTTCTCAAATTGTCTCAGGTGTTCTCTTTTGAAAACAGTGGTATATTTTTTGACATTGCATCTGTATCACGGTTAT
The DNA here is from genome assembly GCF_016835505.1 of Polypterus senegalus. Classification (NCBI taxonomy): domain Eukaryota; kingdom Metazoa; phylum Chordata; class Cladistia; order Polypteriformes; family Polypteridae; genus Polypterus; species Polypterus senegalus. The sequence goes on from NC_053161.1 coordinate 64,805,791, forward strand.
AAAGATTGGGGGGAAAAAAAAAGTTTTCCCAATTTCTTTTACTCAAGTCTCTGACTTGCATGTAGTAAATTATGAGGATATGATGCATTTATGGCACGGTTGTTTACAGCCGAAAAATAGGTTTGTCAGTTGTCAAAACTTTGAAGCTTCAGATACTGAGTGTATTCCTTATTATGTATTGTAATCTTATAAGGGTGCAATTGACAGTAACATTTTGACCTTTACCTGTGCTCTGTACTGTTACCTTGTTCCAAGAGAATGTTAAGCCACCAGGTGTTTTTTTTTTCCTAGTTGGGAGTTATTAATGGTGAGAAAAAAAGGGAAACTTCAGTGGTAGATTTCACTTTATTGTCTAACTTAGTGAGCAGAAGTCTGCTTCTGTCTGCTCCCTTTTATAATGTCATAGCATGTAAATTTGCAACCTAGCAGTCAAATTAAAGGACACGTAGCAGCAGGCTCGGCTCGGTTTTACATATCTGAAGAATTTTTTTTCCTGTGGTCTCATACTGTATGCCAAAAGAAGTTGCAATTATATCCATTTTTTAAATGAAAGGCTTGTTGATGTATTATATTAAAATTCATCAAAACTAACTATTTAATCATTCCTAACCCTGGCAAAGTCTGTTACCAAACAGTGCCATTAGAGTGCAATGAATTTCTAACTTATGCTCATAAATACAGTTTATTTCATGCACTGGCAACAAACAGAGAGGCCATTTGGACTTTACGTCTGGTGAAAGACAACTGAATTGATTGGGCCAAATATATTTGTACAATACAAGAAGGTTACGTATTTACTGTGTTTTCCTGAATATTTCAGTTAGCGTAATTGACAAAAAATGGTATGAATACTAAATGAATGCTCTTTGAATAAGCATCAATATATGCCATCCTTCATACATTACATACAGTGTATATCTAAACACAAATCAAGTTTTAATTCCAGAAATCACATAGAAAACAACTTTTTCCAGAACTTTAATTCAACTCTTAGAATTATAAAGGTATACATACTTCCACATTTGTGAATTTAGATGTTTTTCTATCATGGAATTAAGGGCTAATCGCAAATGATCCCACCGCCTATCAAACACATAATAACCTCGTCCCAAGAGGCGACTACCAAAACTGCATATCTGTAGGAGAAAAAAGAAACAAAACTGTTACTCCTGTGGAAAAGTCCAAAATTAAGCACACTTACCACAGGACACCATTGTCAAACCCAAGCATTAATTTGTCCCACCTAATGTTTATCTCCTACTCTGCATTAAATTGATTTTAGATGATAAAGAATCACAATTGTGATAAGAATAAATCGCTTAGTAACGTTCTGAATAAATTGTTCTGTACCTAAGGAAACCTGTACAGTAAACCTTCACCTAGCATAAAAGATTATATTCTGATTTAAAACTTCCAGGAAAAAGTTTGTGCATGAAAAGCACCCTTCATTTCATTAAGAAATGTCTGAAAAATACTGGCTGCATGTGAAATTTTGTGCTAATAATCTATATATATATATAAAATGCTAGGGGTTGATTGTCTGTTTCACAAAAACATGTGCACCTCTATTCCTTGAAGCTTGATCTTGGTCTTAAGGGGCTTATGCTGTGACAAATGCTACACAACCCACAGACTGCACATTCAAATCATGATAGTCCCAAAACTGTCCTTTGACTCCTTCTCACGGCAAGCAGGTCGTGCACCTCGGTTACCAAGCAATGTACAGCTGCAACACATAGCTGGCACGAAAACAATGGCCAAGCGATCAAGATACATGTCTGACGAAAAAACAGCTGTTGCAACCTCGATGGAGTGATTTCATGTGATCCTACGTGTGTTCACATGGCATAAATGACAGGAAAACTTTCAATTCCTGTTTATTTGAAGACTGGAGATCTGTGTTTCATTTGTGTATAAAATTATTTGATAACATTGAGAGCTCATATGTTGTATTATTTATGTATTATTCACTTTTAACTTTTCATGTGTCATTTCTGCTGATTCACAATCTGGCTATGTTAATCACCACTACATACCTCACATGCTACTTTTAGATTTCACTAACTAGCAAATACCCATGGGCTACATGCATCCTCCAAGTTGGTTTACACAAATTTGAAAAATGTAAAGATGGGAACCTTCACAACATAAATGCGTCTGACAAGTTCTAATGTGGATACAAATATCTTCCTAGAGTTAGTGACTGAAAAGTAGGCATATCTGAAAATAGTTGTGTTTCCTGGTATTCCTTTAAACATTAGATTTTAATCTTTTCAAAAATGAGTGTTCAAATAAGAAAAAAACACTGACTATAAGGTTTACCTTATAAAGAAGTTTTCCTTCTCAAAAGGACAAGATCAAGACTCTTACACTTGTTCATCTTTTCTGTATTAGTAAAGGTTATGAGTGAAAAGTGATGGCCACAACTTTGTCAAACAGGGTTTCCTCTAATTACTGCTTCACTCTGGTCTACCTAGCTAGCTACTTGCAAGTTAAATCTCTTTTAAGAGGAGTTAATAAAATGTCAACACACTTCACTCATAATGTTAAAAATTATTTGCTAAAAAAAAAATTAAAAAAAAATTAATTGCACAATTGATGAAGTAAACATCCTACTTTTCCAGTGACTTGTTGGAAATGTTGACATGATGCTACTTACACAAAACACACATTTCAGAGTTGATTTAAAAACCCTAGTTATATAAAGCAACAATATATAATTGTTTCTTTAAAAATAGACAAATATGCAATATTAAATAAGATTAATTTATCCATTATGTAGAAAATGCTTGTTTAGTATCAGAAAGTAGTCACAACTGAGCAAAGAATATCAAATCAATTGCATGCCAGCTCAGTGTTGGGTACTGTACATCCTGAAGTACTGTGAATAAAAGGTGACACCTCACAGGTTCCTCTCCATCACAGTGCTAATTACAGGTGCCGGTCATAAAATTAGAATATCATGACAAAGTTGATTTATTTCAGTAATTTCATAATTGTCAGTTATAATCATCAAAATTAAAAGAAATAAAAATTTGAAATACATCAGTCTGTGTGTAATGAATGAATCTAATATACAAGTTTCACTTTTTGAATGGAATTACTGAAATAAATCAACTTTGTCATGATATTCTAATTTTATGACCGGCACCTGCAAACAACCTCCAGGGTTTATCTACATTTACTATTCTCAATGATTCTTTGACCTTACAGAGTTACACTTTATCTATATATTCTTTTTTCTAAATAAAATTCAATTAAAGCACCATACTGCCAAGGGCCGTGGATGACATCCTGAGAAATGACAGTCTGTTTTGTCTGCATCTTCAGTACTATCCAAATCTCCTTCATCACTTGACAACTGATTTTCTACATCTCCTTCAACAGTTGACAAGATCAAGTCTTGAACCATCCCACTAGAAGCAGAACACTTGATAATGCTGAAACTTCCAGTAAGTGAAGTTCTATAAATAAATAAATAAATAAATAAATAAATAAATGCTGGGCTTCTTTTTTATATAGGTTTTCCTTTACAGAGGCTAAAGTAAAAAAAAAAAAAATCTAGCAATTTGTTTAATATTAGCAAAGAACCACAATTTCTAAATCAGCAGTTACCACAGACATAATTATTTATGAATGGTCACCCAATTTAACAATTCTAACAACATATTACGCTGTTATTACTGTTTCTGGCATAGCTTATTATTGCAAACTGTTTCTTGTAAAATGATAAATTTCTAAAAGTAGGGCATTCCCTTATTCATATGCTGAAGAATAAAATTAAAGTTTGTTTGTACAAATATATAAGGTTTTAACAAATACATATTTGTAGATTTGGGATACCCTTACCGACAGTGATTAGCATTGGACAGCTTGGATTTTGCTGGAGAAGTTGATTTATTCTCTGGGACATAGTTCACTGCGAGCCCAGTTATAGGTTCTTGAGAATGTATGGATTGATTGTGATTTAATTCCCTTGTTCCTTGATGTTCTTTACATTTCACAGGCTCTTTTTCCTTTGTTCGTGCTTTGTGTTCTGCCAAGAGTATGTCAAACTGTTTCTTTCGACCAGGAACTGCTCGCCGGTAAGTCAGTGAATGAGTCTGAGAAGTAAATACATGTGAGTAACCATGTAATTTTTGTTTCATGTATATAAAACATAGCATTAAGACAGAGGATAGCAAAGGGGTGCTGTCTAGATACTCCTTACAATGCGTATTGTGTAAAGCATTTTTTGAGAATTCAACTGTACAGTACTTTGTAAGAATGCTTTGATTTATATGCAGAATTTAATCATGAGGTTTTAGATTTCAGCAGTTAAAAAGTATATTGGGATTATGAACTGCTTTTTATTTTTATTAATTTTCATGTAACATTTTTGGGTGTTTTTCACTCATGTCTCACACCTAGCTTTTGTTTTCTTTACATTTTTCTCTTTGGGTTTTTGCATTTATAATTATTAAATTGAGCCTTAATTTTAAATGAATTGTTGGGTTTTCTACATTATCTATACATAGAATAATGCATTTTTGCCAAAGGTGGATTTGCTTTTATTTTATTGTCAGTTAGTACTGTATTGAAACTATGAAAATATTATTTTTTTAAAACGTGTTCTCCATATCTTGTTTCCAGGTTAGAAAGAGGGAAAATTCCTGGAGCTACATCCCAACTATAAGCAGGGTACTAAAAGACTTCATTTGTATTTTTGTAGTTGTTTTTGTACCGTTTTAACATCCAGTGATTCTCACCATTTTTTAACACTTTGAGAACTGATTATGAGATGTATGATGAAGTCTACAAATGGCTTTGTAATTTGCAAATGATATCATAAAAAGAATATACAAAAATCTAATCTTGCTTTGGCAAAAATTTGTAACAGTTAAATTTCTATTTTTAATTTATCTATGATAGATTTCATACAGCTAAGTTATCAGCCATTATTAAATACAAATAAATACAGAAAATAGAAAAGCATAACATTCTAAAATCTTCTTAATCTAATCTAGAACTGCAATGAAACTGGAGCCTTTCTCAACAGTATTAATAATCAGTTTCCATTCTAACAGTCAGATGCACCAACATGAGTTTGCCAGTTAACCTAGGGGCCATCAGCTGCTTCACACTTCACATGAACACAAACAAGCCATGATAGGAACCACTCTGCCATTCTGAAAACAGAAGAAATGTTAATTTTTGTTATTATACCTTGCATGTAAGTGACCTTGTGCATGGTTTCTTTGTTTCAGGATCCAACACTCCACAGTGTTTGTTTGGATCAAATTCTCTTTCTACAAAAAATATAAATTAAATAAAAAAACTTGAGTTGTTACCTGATTTCAACATTATGCAGAATGAATACATACTGATATACTCAACAATTAACTAAAATAAATATATAAAATCAAAATAAATACTTCTTAACAAACTATAGAAAATAAGGATTGCTCTCTCTCTAAAATATTGCAAATAAACAAAAACATGTCTCTAAAAACCTCAATCTCTTTAGAGTTGTGTTTTTTTCTCAAAAAAACATTTTAAAAAAGTGTTGCATTTTTGGCTTGAAAAATGACATTTTTATTAAATCTCATCTTTCTACTATAAAACATGCAAAACACTAAAAATACAAATTCAGAAGTGTAAAATGTACAATGATGATGATTACAAATAATAGTAATAATGAATAATAATAATATGAAATGAATAATAAAATAATGATGATGATGCTAATACCGTATATACTGTCAAAACAGGACTTTTGTGTGGTATATCTTTGAATGGGGAAACTAATTAGGTGTACGGTCATTTACCTCATTTACCAATGGGGAGGCAAACTGTTAAGAAATTGTCCTCACAAACATTGGAACTACTGTGTTTTAGGGTGCAGGCATAAATGAAACTGTGGGTGCATTTCCATTGGTGTAGATTGTATGAGGCGACCCACCATGCACAAGATTAAAAACCAAGCATGACATACCATCTGAACAAAATAACCAGGTTATATAATTGCTAGTGTTGTAAAATATTCAGTACAGTTGAGTATTGTAATACTTTTCATTTAGATATACAGTGGTGTGAAAAACTATTTGCTCCCTTCCATATTTCTTATTCTTTTGCATGTTTGTCACACAAAATGTTTCTGATCATCAAACACATTTAACCATTAGTCAAATATAACACAAGTAAACACAAAATGCAGTTTTTAAATGATGGTTTTTATTATTTAGGGAGAAAAAAAAATCCAAACCTAGATGGCCCTGTGTGAAAAAGTAATTGCCCCCTTGTTAAAAAATAACCTAACTGTGGTGTATCACACCTGAGTTCAATTTCCGTAGCCACCCCCAGGCCTGATTACTGCCACACCTGTTTCAATCAAGAAATCACTTAAATAGGAGCTGCCTGACACAGAGAAGTAGACCAAAAGCACCTCAAAAGCTAGACATCATGCCAAGATCCAAAGAAATTCAGGAACAAATGAAAACAGAAGTAATTGAGATCTATCAGTCTGGTAAAGGTTATAAAGCCATTTCTAAAGCTTTGGGACTTCAGCGAACCACAGTGAGAGCCAATATCCACAAATGGCAAAAACATGGAACAGTGGTGAACCTTCCCAGGAGTGGCCGGCCGACCAAAAAGTGCAGAGACGACTCATCCGAGAGATCACAAAAGACCCCAGGACAACGTCTAAAGAACTGCAGGCCTCACTTGCCTCAATTAAGGTCAGTGTTCACGACTCCACCATAAGAAAGAGACTGGGCAAAAACGGCCTGCATGGCAGATTTCCAAGACGCAAACCACTGTTAAGCAAAAGAACATTAGGGCTCGTCTCAATTTTGCTAAGAAACATCTCAATGATTGCCAAGACTTTTGGGAAAATACCTTGTGGACTGATGAGACAAAAGTTGAACTTTTTGGAAGGCAAATGTCCCGTTACATCTGGCGTAAAAGGAACACAGCATTTCAGAAAAAGAACATCATACCAACAGTAAAATATGGTGGTGGTAGTGTGATGGTCTGGGGTTGTTTTGCTGCTTCAGGACCTGGAAGGCTTGCTGTGATAGATGGAACCATGAATTCTACTGTCTACCAAAAAATCCTGAAGGAGAATGTCCGGCCATCTGTTTGTCAACTCAAGCTGAAGCGATCTTGGGTGCTGCAACAGGACAATGACCCAAAACACACCAGCAAATCCACCTCTGAATGGCTGAAGAAAAACAAAATGAAGACTTTGGAGTGGCCTAGTCAAAGTCCTGACCTGAATCCAATTGAGATGCTATGGCATGACCTTAAAAAGGCGGTTCATGCTAGAAAACCCTCAAATAAAGCTGAATTACAACAATTCTGCAAAGATGAGTGGGCCAAAATTCCTCCAGAGCGCTGTAAAAGACTCATTGCAAATTATCGCAAACGCTTGATTGCAGTTATTGCTGCTAAGGGGGGTGGCCCAACCAGTTATTAGGTTCAGGGGGCAATTACTTTTTCACACAGGGCCATGTAGGTTTGGATTTTTTTTTCTCCCTAAATAATAAAAACTATCATTTAAAAACTGCATTTTGTGTTTACTTGTGTTATATTTGACTAATGGTTAAATGTGTTTGATGATCAGAAACATTTTGTGTGACAAACATGCAAAAGAATAAGAAATCAGGAAGAGGGCAAATAGTTTTTCACACCACTGTATCAATGATACACAAAGATCAACTATCAGAATTTTTTTTTCATTTTATACCATATATATGTATGGAAGTATGTCAATCTGTTTTAGTAGTAAAAGCATTGCAAGATGCATTCCTTACAGGTGGCAAATATTACTCAGTGCTGTGCTTTCTTTGTTCAAACACACAATATACCATAAATATTAGTACTGATGCAGAGGTTCCTTTACCAAATACCAACTGATACTTTTTGAACCAAAAGAGGGTTTCCCTTCTCTGAAGTCATCTCAGAACAGCAAGCTCCTTTGCTCATTTATGGAAAATGAGTTTGTAAAACTTAATTTCTATGTACTGCATAGAGTGGTCAGAAGACAATTTGGATTTGTATTAGGTCCAAGAAAATGAAATATAGTTATAATAACAGTCCAAGATTAAACACTACAAAGTCAAATGAAACAAATTACCAAGCCAAAAAACTAAATCAAATTCATTGTCAAAAGGAGAAAGAACAATAATCTTTTGCTTGAAAGCTAACAAGTATTTTTGAAGAATCTGTACTCCTGGATAATCAAGACATGCACAATATTGATCATCATGCACTTCTACGTGTCTCACATAACAATGCTATGGTCCTCTAAGGAAAACAAATAATGTCGGAATAGATACAACTGATTTTTTTAAACTACCTCAAAATGTGGTTAAACCTGATCACAAACGTCATAAATGCATTCAGCAACCTAAAAAACCTACATAAACAAATTAGGTTTCCTTGAAAACCACTGAGAAAATTGCAAAAAAAAAATAAAAACAAAAACTTATCATTACCACTTGTGACCATTATTCACCTATATTTTCTACCCATGTATGAGAATAAGAGCATAGATTCTTTAATAAACAGAGAATTTACTCAAAAAAGCCAGCTTCCACTTTACCACAAGCAAATTAAAGAACCAAGGTGGTACTGTGCCACTTCACCAAACTCCAGGTCAATTTATGGTCTCCTGTTACCGTCTTCTTTTCATATCCCATAATAACATTATCTTGGCTTTAATCTTTTCATTGTTTCTGTATACTCACTTCCTCTGGTCACATGTCCTACCCATTTCTTTTTTCTAATAATAAAAATGTTAAAAATACTGATTTTTCAACTGTTTAATTGGATGTTTTATCAGTTTATCTCATGATCTCACTGCATAACATTATGCTATTGCATGTACACACTTTAGTCCCTATAAAGTTGAGTTCTTTTCTTATATCCCAAATACCCATGCCCTTATACTGTATAATTCTGTGTTTGCTCTTATTCATAGTATACTCCTGAAGGCATCTATTGCCATTGTGTGTCTAGACTCAGTAGTATCTACTGTATGTACATGCTACTGTGGGAAATGAAAGAACCTAAATAAAACTTTCCTCATGCTGTCTTCCTTGTCTCTGTATAAACATTACACCCTTTATGTTACCATTGACCTTAATTTCATACTTCCTACACTTCCTGCCTACCATGCATACTACATCCATTAATTTTTGCAGTCTTCCTCACAGTCTAACCTGGTCCATTTCAAATTGTATGCTTCCCTTCAACTCCCTTTATTTTGACAAGTTCCCTTTATTCTCTGGCATAACCAATTTCAAGTACATTAAAAAATAATGATGAAAGTAACCAAACATGACTAATATGATTTAGATGCTATTTAGCTAGGATATACTACCCTTTTTTTTAGCACTGACCACTTGTGGTCTGGGGCAAATACAATGTAGTAATGAACATTCTGTTCTTATCTAATTCACCCCTATTCTGTTAGTCTTTATCTGTCAAATGATTCTACAAAATGTAACAAATGATTCTACAAAATGTAACAAAGAATACAAACAGCTTAGTTTTAATATTAAATCCATATCAGTTATTTACTCTTTGATTATAAAAAAAAATCCTAAACCAGAAATTGCATTTTACTGATCAATCAAATTGACACTATCTTGCATTTGATTGGCACTTGAAACATTTTTCAAGACCAGTGATTTCAGGACAATATAAAAAATTATTTAACATTCTATTTTCTTAACACGCTTTTTACAGTGGAGCACCATGCAGACCCAGAGCGTATGGCATAAGGTCATAACCACCATTCGATGGAGTGCTAGTCCATTATGGAGAAGAACGGAAACTAGTTAGACCAAATACATAATGCAGTTATATGGTTTACTACAGTGTTCAGTTTACAGTGAGCTAAACTAACTAACTAACTAAACTAAGTAACAGAGGGTAAGGCAACACTTTTTTTTTAAGAAAAAAAAAGCAACATTTATGATGTCCAACAATCTCTAAAAATATTAAATACAAAAAAAGAAATGATGCACAGACTCACCAGAAAGTCGTCTGTAAGACTTATTGCAGCTTTTGGTTCCATTCTGTTGTTTTTTGTCTAATAATGAGGGGGATGTGACTCCTTTGCCGTTCACAATCTTCTCTGGTGATAGGGACACTTGCTTTGCTGCTGTTGATGCCGAAGAAGATTTAGCCAAAGCTGCATTAGATGTGGTAGATGAAGAGGTGGAGGACACAAGTGCAGTAGAAATCATTTTAACACTATCACTTTCAGCCTTTGCCAAGTTAGAAATCTTCTCGAGGCTGACTACAGGTATAGGCACACTAAAAACAAAAAGTATTTAAGAGAATTATTTAACACTTTCTCTGCATATAATTAGTATAAATGAAAAAGACCATGAAAATTGTCCAACACTATAAATCTTAACTACCTAAATCGACACTATCCAATTAACAGGGTCCACTTGTGGCATTCTGCTAAATTGTTTCTTCATATAAAAAAAAAGTAAACTGCTTCATGTAAAACTAGTTTTGCGATATCTTGTAATCCTCACATTTATAGACACTGCATTCTAAATTAAAAGTTTATACTGGTTAGCTTTAAAAATCTTTTAACTTACACTCTTAATGTAGCTAAACTTGTTTTTCAAATAAAACATATTGACTTTTAATAAAAACAACTACTTAACCACTTACAAAATATGTAATTGTTTAAGGCATGGTAAAGCTATAGTGATTTTTTTTTAATAATAGAGACATTTAAAGTACTACTTGGGTATATGGAAACCCTAGCCAAAGCTAGGATCACCCAAAGGTCAGAACGCTGGCATTTCCAACTGCTCATCTACATGCAGCTGATACCACCAAGCATAAAGGAAATAATGATTCCTAAAAACTGTATGTAGCAAGACTACAACAATCTGACTTTAAAATGTATATGTTTAGCTAAGTTAGACCTAGACTCTGATTTTTCCAGAGTGTGTAGCTTCTACAAAGTAAAAAACTAACAGATCTGAATTAACATGTTCGAAACTACTGTAAGATAATCCAAAAGTCCTAACTGTATCTACAGGGTCTATTTTAACAACAGTTTGTAGTGTTATGGAAAACAGTCAAAAGCAATGTTTGATACATTATTAGAATTTGTATTTTAGTCATAGTGTACATATGTTCTTTTTTCCTTTGGACAAAACATTTTCTATATAAACAATACTTTTTTAGCATTATACTTTAAAATCTAAATACTGGGCAGCATGGTGGAACACTTAATGCTGCCTATTACCCCAGAACAGTGGTGTATTCAAATTCCAGCCTAGTCACTTGCCTGTTCTCCTGATGCTTGTGTTTGTTTCCCCCCTCCCTCCCAAAAGCTCAGGTTGCTGAACAGACTAAGCCAATGAGCAGCTGGTGTTTCTGAGGTTTGTTAGGGGTTTAAAAGTCCAGTGGGAAAGCGGGTGATGCAGATATACTCACAAAGTTGAACACAAATCATATGCAAAAAATGGTTATTTATGAACCTTTTTTGATAACATGCTTTTTATGAATGGTAAGCATTAGAGCTACAAAAGACAAACTAACTTCAGTTACACTTACAACTATATAGCTTTTCCACAAATTGTAAAACAAAAATGTATCTCATGGCACACAAATCACGTACCAACATAAACTGAATTCATGTATATTTCATGTTGTTTTTTAACTGCTCCTGATGGAAATAAGGTACATCTTAATGATTTGGAATATTGCGTAATCAAAAACTGCATTTTGTTACAGCATATATAATATTTTTCATGTTTTATTTTTTCTTTTTCAAAAAGCATTTTGCAGTTGCTGACTGGTAGCAATTATTTCACATAAAAAGTTGAAAAAATTAACAGATATATATCCCTTAGATAATCTTTTCAGGAAGTTATTTCATTTTGAACATAATAAATGCTCACTACATAAAAATCCTGTTTTCATAAGTTAATATTCTACTAATTATTTCAGAGCTTCCTAAATTGACAGTATTCTTCTCTCCTGGTACATAATTATATAAACATCCTAATTCTGCATTTTAAAAAACTGTCAATGCCTTTTTGTAATTGTTAAAAGCTTTTACACATTTGGCATATTCCTGCAAATAACGTGCACACATTTTTTATTTTACTTATTGTTATGTAACAAAATGAGCTAGTGTTACTCCTGTATGTTTTATAGACAAGCAGACTTAATTTTAGACATTGTCTCACTGTCTGGATTATTAATTATAACTTAAGAGCACCGCAAATAACCAGTAGTTTATATACAATAATGATCTGTGACATCTTAAAATACATGGGCATCTGTAAAATTCTGGTGCATAAGAAAGCAACCAAAACTGATGAGGTAAGGCATATGGAGATGACTGAAACGTGTAATGTGTAATGAATGGCACACATTGACTGGCATCCCGACCAGGATTGAACAAGGATCCTTACCTGACTGGGAGGCCAATACACTGGAAGGACTGGGGGAGATGAGCTCTGATAAATATCTTCTTCCCCAATATGATAGGTGGAAGCCTCTTTGGGTTAAGATCCTCATACAGATGCTCTCAGGGCATGCTGATACCTGTAGTCTCGTGAGGCAACCCTGCTGGGTTCAGTGGGGGCTGCCAAGGGGAGCTGAAAGCATTCAAAGTCCCTAATGTTTGGGACTTCTGATTGACCCAGACATTCTTTCATCAAGCTACTGTATGTCCTAGCACTAGAAATACTACAGGGTCCATGATAAAAGAGACCACTCAACCTCATTCAGGCAAGTCAGAGTTGGGTGAAAGAGGACAAAGCGTGTCAGAAGGAGTGAAAGGAGAGAAGGAAAAATAGAGAAGAGTCATACTTGATTTATATCATTTTGAAAACTTTCTACAAGGTATTCTTGCTAATAAACCTTGTGTCTGTGAAGTTGTGTTTGGATTTTGGGGTGCTCCAATGCCCCCAATGTTAACAAATGTAAATCACATACAGTACTACATTGTATAAGAGCACAAAAAATAATAAGTAAATATCACTATTTGTATTATATGTCTCCAAGTTCCCTACTGTATAAATATAAACCATTCCTGATAAAATTACTGGGAGAAGATGATCTAGTGATTGGAGATAGAGATGAACATGTTGACATCATCCATGTAGCTTAACGTACAAATTTTACTCCTAAAAAAGTTGGTTTTGGTTGCCCCTAATGAGATACATTGGAATTTTGTAAAAAAAATTCCCTTTTGAAGAGTTTTTTTGCTGTTTTTTGCCTGCAAATTAACAAAGGTAGCTGAATGTTTGAAAAATCACTTAGTAATGTTACTTGTATTCAAAACTAGCATCTGCAAGGCACAGTATGGCATAGCATGGGGCAGAAAGCACAGAAAACAGTTGTAGAAACTAGCAAGGCCATGAGTAAATAACTGGAGTCATGGCAATGAGCAGTTAAAAGTAACAGCAATTCCTTAGTAGGAAGAGTTTAAGATATATGAAAAATAACTGGACACAGCACTAGTGATTTATACAGTAAAGTGTTAGCACAAGTGAAGAACAAGAGCATACACGTTCAGAAGGAAGAAATAATTTAAGTACAGGTAGGCAGCTTACTTGAAACAAATAAAGCAAAAGGCTGTGCAGTATGCAGACAAGCATCTAGCAAGTAAGTGCCGATCAGGGGCAAGTGGCAGTAGAAACAGACAAGGGAATAAATGTCTAATGTGACAGATAGGGGGAGCTGTCGTCCCCTTGAACCCTCGGACGAGATGCCAGACACCAGATGAAAGTCCAATAATTATTTTTATTACAATAATAACGTGCACAAAGCACTCTCCTCTCCACAATACTCATAAATAATAAACAATAACCAATACAATAATCAATCCTCCACACCCAGACGCGTTGTCACCCTGCCACCTGACTCAGCTCCCCGTCTGGGATCTCCCACAGTCCTTTATAGTTCATGACCCATAAGTGCTTCTGATCCCTCAGTCCGTGTGAATATTCAGCACTTCCGGGTCAGATGAAAACTCCTTTTCTTCAACCCGGAAGTACGTCATTTCTTCTGTCCATGTGACTGGGATGTACTTCTGGGCTGTATGGAAAATAAACGTCTCTGTGCATCCCTGCAGTGTCCCTGGCGGCCCCGACGTTATCCAGCAGGGCTGTGCTTTAAAACTCTATAGTCCATGATGGCCTGCTGGAATTCGGGCATCTCTACATCGCAGGGAGGACTCCCTCTGGCGGCTTGGGGGGTATTGGCCGGGATAAGCTGCCGGCCATAGTCCACACTAAATAACTACTGGCTGATATTCAGTAAGTAAGTTTTCTTAGTGAGAAGGAAGTAGTGTTTAAAATATTTTATTTAATTGAACAGTTCTTAGTGCTCAAGAAAGTTAGGGCTATCAAGAGGGCAGAAGCATGTTTATTAATAAGAAGGAACAGAAACGGTGTAGGCAGACAGCTTGAAAGTAAGAAGAAATAAGAAGACACAAAGTTAAGAAAACTGGCTCCTTGTCTTCATTAATTTCTCTCCCTTCATCATCATCATCATCCCTGCACAATAATGTCCCATCCCCACAAGCTCAGGTGCATGGTTTCCTACAGCTTGTGTTGTGAATATTGCACACACTACTTTCATTTTGAAAATCTACTTCTTTTGGACTTGTTTTCTTTAAGGTCCTAGACAAATAAGCTGTCCTTTTAAATTGGCAAAATGTCTGACTATGAAGATATGGATTCATTTAGCATTATGACTGAAACTTATTTGAACAAGCCAGAGTACAGTCATTCAGAGATCCAGAAGACCAAAGAGGAAAAAAATCAGAGAGAGAAGAAGAACTAGAGGGGAAAAAAAGTTAAATACACAACTGGAAGGTACATTGATGCTAGTGTAGATTCTTGGAGCACATATGGAAAGAATAAGATTGCCAATGTTGCAAAGAGTGGGATGACTTCTTACAATGATGGAAATCTTAGATGGATCAGGATGAGACCACTTTTTACATGAGGCTGCAGTATGGGAAATAGATAGGGACAAAATTTTTAGCTATCGTCAATCATGGAGTTCTGGAGACATTTTTCCACTTTTCAAAATTCAACTGGAAGAAACAATAAAAACTAGAACAACCGAATGAGCAGATTTCATCAAAGTAAGTTTGCTTATTTATCTTATTTTTTGCAGTGTTGAACACTTACTTAGCATTGTGAGAGATCTGAGTGACCTATGGAGATTGTTATTATTATTTATGTGGACAGCAACCAGATACAATTCACATGAAGCAGCACAAGTAATAATTGTTCTACCTTACATCCCTACATAAGAGCTACTCATATATACCACATTCAGTTTGCTAGTAAAAAACACTGCCATTGTTAATATTCTATGGCTCTACATTTCAGCCCACTTTAGTTGCAGCTGCAGTGAAATGATTCATATTAAATATGTTTGGAACAAAAATTGGCTTCAATAACAGACAATCAGAAATGAGTGCTACACATTTGCAGATCTGTTTTTAGTAGGTTGTCCTCCAACTAAGCACTACAAGTCATAACTCTAAGGTATCCTGGTTCACACCCTGAATATTCTCATTTTCTAACCATTTTCTCGAAAGACAATATTACTCTTAAGTAGCTTCAGACAAGTTTGGTTTTGTGCTGATAAACTTTCTTTTTACATTTAAGCTTCAGCCCTGAAGGAGACTGTGAGTAGATGAGTGAACAGGAAATGTATTCTGACCACAAGGAAAATAGTTCTAAGAATCTGTGATAGTTACTTCTAGTTTCCTTTCATTATCATAATGATGCCCCATAAATGTGGAAGGCACATTTTAAATTTGAACTATTGCTGCTTCAAAGAGGCCATATTTGGTAAGCTTAAGGCTTTTTTCATGTTTCAATCCATGTCACACAGTAAGCCATGTTGTAAGGTGCAAGAACAGACAAGGTATATATATATATAGCCAACCCGCTACGCCGCATAATCAGGCCGCTTTTTAAATGATTTTTAAGCACAGAGGAAAAAATAAACATTTGAAAAATCCGTAATTTAATAAACCACCAAGAAAAGTAACATTGCAACAATGCACGCTGACGAAGCAACATACAATTGTCCGTGACTGAAAACCGGAGGAGCGCCTTCTCCTTCCAAAGCGAAGAACGGGGTTGAACGGCGCTCGTTCAGTACGCACTGCCCGCTTATGTGCCCGCCCCCAACTCCCTACCTGAGTCGCTTTTGTCTGTGTACAGTCCACACGCACCTGTGAGTCACGTTGACTGTTAATTTTCCAAACACCGTCTCAGTCGGTTTCCACGTTGACTTTTCATTGTTCTTTGCGGTTCTGGCTGCTTTTTTTATATATAATCCACCAAGTCACCCGACCTTTGCTGATGGGGTTACAAAGGGCAGGAACGTAATAAGTGCGAGCGTATGACCCGCACGTACTGGGAATTTCGTTCGTGGGGAACAATCGCAGCCACGGTCTCCATCACGAATGGGGTTCAACGGCTTACTCACGCCGGGTAGACACACGTTGATCCATTCAGTGTAGCGCGCGTGCAGTACCGAACATACAAGTGCATCACAGACCTGTTAATGCTCAATCTCACGTGGCTGAAAGCCACTTGTCCCTCTAAGAATTTGGACGCCGACCGCTGTTGGGTCGTGTAACTATTTAGCAGGCGGAGTCTCGCTCGCTTTGGAAATAAGCATCCAAATCGCCCACTAAGTAAGAACTGCCATGCACCACCACCCACAGAATCGAGAAAGAGCTGTCAATCCTCTCCGTGTCCGGGCCGGGTGAGGTTTCCTGTGTTGAGTCAAATGAAGCGAAAGGCTCCACACCTGGTGGTGCCCTTCCGTCAATTCCTTTAAGTTTCAGCTTTGTAACCATACTCCCCCCACTGAACCCAAAGACTTTGGTTACCCGGATCGCCTGTTGCGGGGCCTGCATTGGTGAATCAGGTGAGACGGTAATGAAACAGAGGCACAGGGCTTATTGGTTTTTAAAGACTGCTTTCTTCATTGGGTTTTAACCAATGCACGGAACGAACCAACACACAATCGTCTGTGCGGCGCACAGGCGCGGAGGGTTGAACAGGAGGAGAGGAGGACGACATCCACTCCGCTCCCTCCGTCATGCTAGTCTGCTGATTTCTTGTTCAGTATACACCACCTGCTCAAGTGCCCACCTCCAACTCGTCACTCGAGTCGTTGTCGTCTTTGTACAGTGCAGATGCACCTGTGAGGCTAGGGTTGCCACCATCGTTTAAAATACGGAATCATCCCGTATTTGAGAATGAAATTGCGCTGTTCCGTGGTCTTGGCCCCCAAGGGATGTGGCCCCCGCTGCAGTATGCGTCCCTTATTTGTTTGTATTAAAAGTGGTAACCCTACCTGTGATTCACGAAGACTTTTCGTTGCTCTGTGCGGTTTTGGCTGCCTTTCTATATATAATCCACCAAGACACCCGACCACGGGGCTGGGGTTTGGTGTGTGTACAAAGTGCAGGAGCATCTAAGAAGACGCATGTTTGTCGCGGATGCGAATTGCTGTATGTAGCGTGTAAAACAGTTTCGTCAATGACATTTCTCCAAAAAAACCCGACTGACAGAAACAAACAGTTACCTGAAGCAGGAATTTCTATTACATTGAAAGAAGTGTTGTTTCCATGAAATACATTTGAAGCGGCGGCCATGGAGGGCAAAAGAATAGTCAACATGGCTCACAGCTGGGTTTGGACCGCAGCACAGACCAAAGCGAGTGAGTATGTGTTTGATGAGCTGTTTGATTTGGCGGGCAGTGGTCTGAGGTGCGTTCCTGAGCACGTGGGAGGAGGGGTAGAGTTTGTGGGCGGGGCTTCGTTGTTCCTTTCGCATGGTTTTTCATGGTGGACGTGGTCGGGTGTCGAAACCGAAAAGAATAATGAAAAGTCAACGTGGCTTAGACGTGCATGTGAACTCCTAGCACAGACGAAAGGGGCTAACTGGGTGGTCGGTGAGTTTTTGCGTCCGGGCACATGGGTAGGCAGTGTGAATGCGAGAGAGCGAGGGTAGACGCGGGCCGGTGAAAAAGGAGTGTTGGTGGGCAGGAAAACGTCTTCCGTGTTCCTGCAGGAGCATCTAAGAAGATGCATGTGTGTCGCGGATGCGAATTGCGTATGTAGCGTGTAAAACAGTTTGCTATGGTGCAAGCGGTCATGCGTTGTAACCGAAAACTCGTAGACTGCTTACTTCATTGTGTTTTAACCTCAGTTGTAAATGATTGTTTTAAAGATCCCATGAGATACCCCTCGCAAACCGTTTCACACGCTGCATATGGCGATTCACCTCCGCGAGAAACATGCCTCTATGAACAGTCAACGTAGCTCGGAGGTGCATGACATGAACATGGCATTAACCTGACCTGCACCGCATGTGGCCTCCACGACAGACGAATATAAATGATGCCACTTTTTCTGTGTCCTTGTGTCTGACTTGGTGGGCGTGGCCCTGCGAGTTGTTGTCATATCCAATGGTCTTGGAGTTGGTAGGCGTGGCTCCTTCCTGCGTGCGCCATAGGTGTCTCACTTGTCGGCGGCTTAGTGAATCCGCTTTTCATGGTTGTCTTGCCTTAGTGAATTATATATGTAGATATATATATATACAGTATTATATATATACAGTATAATATATATACAGTATATATATATATATATACACACATTATTAAAAAAGCTTAGCTTTAGAACACAGTTTTATGTGGCAAATTAATATATACAATAATTGTGAAGAAATAACTTCAACTTGAAAAATAGTGACCTTATCCTTTAAGGAGCCAGTAGTGTTAATTTTAATCATTTAACTTAAATTGATTAAATTAAATAAAAAGAGGTTTAGCAGTATAGTAATCCAAATCCAAATTTTAAAAATGAAACAAGTATAATGCAAGTCCTGTTGGATGTTGGACTTTTTGGAGGCTACATCAAAGACCACATATACTGTATAGGAGATGCTATCTGATCCAGCAACACAAGCTCAGGGTTGCTAAACTGGAGGAAGAGGTGGCTAGCCTACATTGTAGTAGTAAATTTGCAAACCTGGCCCAGGTATCTGTTATAGAACTGGTCTGCACCCTTAAAGTGGGACAGGAGTAGGCTCCAAACCAAACAGGTAGAGATAAGGGTGTCACAATCAAAATCAAAGGGTGCACACTGTCTGGGGTTATTAACCCCAGAATCAGAAGTGTCCAACAGTTTTGAGAACCTTTTGGAGCTGGATGATGACTCTGAAAACTGAGAAACACCAACAGTCCACCTCAAAATCAGATCCCAGAAAGACAGAGGTTGTGATAGTGTGGGACACAGGTTTGCTGCAGAAACAGACAGTCTCACAAGGTGTGTTCCCCTCCGGGTGCACAGGTGGGGGACCTTCCTTGAAGGGTGGACAGGATCATGGCTAGAGCATGGTGGATCCCGTTGTCATTGTTCATGTTGGGACAAATGACATACATATAGACAGGCTGTCAGGTCTGCGATCCAAATTTAAATAGTTTAGTGCTAAGCTGAGGAGCAGAACTGACAAGTTAGTTTTCTCAAAGGTTCTGCCTGTGCTATGCGCCCCTCCAGGTAAGATTAAAATGCTTAATGTGTGGCTCAAATCTTGGTGAGTATAGAAGGGTACAGGTTTGTAGGGCATTGGAACTCCTTTTGGATCAAATGGAGCCTGTTCTGTCGTGAATGGTTACATTTGAACCACAGGGGCTCAAATGTGTGAGGGACGAATATGAATAGGTTAACTGAGGGTTGTTTGAAATTGGGAATGGGGGCGCGGGCCTATTTAGAATTGTACATGAAGGGAGGAACAATGATGTAAAAACACATATGCACAGTAATGTAAATTATAACCCAGAGTTTAATTGCAAAAGTAAAATAAGTAACACATTAAAAATAATTTGCCTTAAAGCTACATTCATCAAAAATAAAACAAAAGAGTTGGAATTATATGCATCTGAGCATAACTATGATATCATAGGGATTATTAGGGATGTCAAAAGAACCAATACTTTTGGTGCTAGTTGATATCAATGTTCCAAAAACATAACAGTTCTAGCCTTTTAATCAGTATCAATAGTATCGAATAATAGATGGTACTAGACACATATCATTAGACAAATCATTCCAGAACACAAATACAGGAAAAAAATTTGAGTAAGAACTACATATAGAAATGGCTCATGTAGAAGATGATATAGCACTGCATCTCCACATGTTGAAAAGAAAAACAGGAGTCATACCTAGAAATACTTTCTCTGCAAAATTCAGTGCGTGACTTTGGAACCCGTGCTTATTTTTAATTAAGAATAAGCCAAAACTCACATACAGGATTTTGTTAGTTCATAAATAGCTTCATGCATGCTTTCTGAGTGCAATGATGTGACTGATCAGATGTGAGTTTTAATTATTCAACTTGTAATGTCATGATGTTGAAAAAGGACCCTAGAAAGGCACGGAGGCTTCACATTCATTCATTGATTACGTCAAACAGGTGTACACTTAAGCATCCATCCATTTTCTAGCTGGTTTTCTACAATTCATTGTCACGAGAGAAAGGTTGCATGCACCATGGACTGTGCATACAGGCCTGTGCATACTGGCAGTGTGAACAGCAGTAGCAAGTAAAATTCAAGGTGAGTTTCAGACAAAGGGGCTATTTGGCTTGCCAATGCTGGCAATGAAATGAGCTCCTCCAATTGTTAATACCAAAATAAAATGTAAAATGTATTTAGTGCTATAAAGCACTACAATTATGCCAGTTAGCAGGATGGGCAAAAATGTCATACTTCACTGCTAAATATGGATATGCATATGCAAATTTGTGTCATTCATCTCGTTTTTGAAGCCAAACTACTGGCAAGTCAAAGAATCTCTAAAATGTGACAAACATAGTGAAAGCACATATGTTGTGTACAATTGTACCCATAACTTGGCAGAATTTGTGAAATATTATCTATTGTTTGGAAAATACAAGTAATCATGCAGAAAGCTTTCCTTTTAAATAGGGAGTATGCTCAGGCAAGGAATTTATTATCACATATTTGTGTGTGCCCTTTTTAAATAATGATAACTGAAATCACCCAAATGGGCCTGATCAGACATTTACAATTGAATGTTGGGGCTGATAATATACACATATTCAATTTAAATTCATGCAGAGCTGGACTAACTGGATACTGAGCCATGTGGAAAGCAAAAGAAATGTCAAGGGACCTGTGAGAAAAGGTTGTTGATTTGTATAAAGTTGGGAAAGGATATTAAATGATATCAAGAGATATGAAAATGCCTGTCAGTAGTACACTCTGATAAAAAGACCAATCAATATTTCAGCCATAACTGCCAGGATTATTTGTGGAGATGCCAAGAAAAACCCACAAGCCACTTCTGCTGAAACACAGGCTCCTCAGCCAACAAGATTAACAATAAGGAGGCACTTGAACAAAAATGGGCTGCATGGTCGAGTTGCAAGAAAAAAGCCTTTACTGTGCCAATGCCACAAAACAGTCTGCTTAAAATATATCAAACAATATCTAGATAAGCCTCAAAACTTCTGGAACAAAGTCCTTTGGAGTGATTGAGACCAAAATTGAACTTTATGTTCACAACTGTAAACGCTATGTTCGGAGAGAATGCAACAAGGTCCATGATGAAAAGTACACCATCCCTACTGTGAAGGATGGAGGTGGATCTCTGATGCTCTGGGGGTGTGTGAGCTACAGCGACACAGGTAACTTATTGAAAATTTATGGCAAGATGAATGCAGCATGTTACCATAAAATATTGGAGGACAGCTTGCATTCATCAGTCTGGAAGCTGAGCATGGGACACATGCCAATGATCCGTTAAAAGTAAATGAAATGTGTTTTGCCTGATCAGTCATCTTTTCCTTGAAGTATGGTACACATCTTACAAATTCTGCCAGGCTATGTAAACTTTTGGGAACAACTGTATATGAAAGGTACATTGGTGTGAATAATGCAGTCTACCAGTTAAACTGCAGGTCCAGTTAATATTTTACTTCTGGATTAGTATACAGGCTAAGCAATAACAAAGTCTGATTTGTCATGTAAGATACTTTGAAAACAGCATAACCAAGGGTGTTTTACAGGAGCTCTGAAACAATGGATTAATGTAAAGTTGACAAGATTAATTTCATGCAAGAAACTGACTTTTGGGAAAGTATATATATAAAAAAAATAATAATAAAAAGAGGGGTAGGTTTGGAAAATTAAAGCAAATATAATGATGCTAATATAAATCTAACAATAGCAAAATGTTACAAACCTGATTCTATGACAAACCAGATTTTAAAAGCATGTTGTTACAGAAACAACTTTAAAGAGATTATTTTATTAAAATATACATAATTATCTTGGAATTTATTAATTCAACAGTACAAATATAGCAATGTTTGAATTGTTATGTTTAGTAAGCAGAATTTTTCAGTTACTCCAGAGAGTATGTCAGAGAATAAATTTGGAAAATATGAGTTAATATAAATTAGGTTGTCAATGATGATCCTTTATAAACCCTATGCTGAAATCCCTGCATGATTATAAAATTTTCCCCATCTGTTGTTGTACCAGGGGGATCCCCAAGTATATCACACAAACTCAAACACCACATTGTATTTTGGTACTTATTAATGCCAATACTAGTATACTCAAACAATAGTTGGGTAACTTCTTGATGGTTATACCAGTATTTTAAAGCTACTGTTACTACGGTGGCAACTTGGTGTAATGGTTAAGGCTTTGGACTTCAAATCCTGAGATTGTGTGGTTCAAATTCCACTACTGACAATGTGTGACTACAAGCATGTCACTTCACCTGTCTATGCTCCAGCTGGAAAAACAAAAGAAATAGAACCAGTTGTATCTCAAATGTTGTAAGTCACTTTTTGAATAATAGCATAAGCCAAATAGTATTTGCACATTTTATATTCTTTTACAGAAAAAAGCACAATATTGTTCATTTTAATAAAAATTTCAATAAAAAGCAGTTGAATGGAATTTCCGTTTTTGCTGTGGTATTGAAAGGTATCATATATCGTGAATTTTCACTCGTATTGGTATTGAATACAAAAATTCTGTTATTGTGACCATCCCTAACAGCAGAACATAATAGCAAGCTGGTTAAGTTTGCAGATGATACTAAAATAGATGGATTGGCAGATAATCTAAACCCTGTTGAAACATTACAGAGGGACTTGGACAGCATACAGGCTTGGGCAGATGAATCTGAAAGTAAGTAAATGTAAATTGTTACACATAGGAAATAAAAATGTTAGATTTGAATACACAATTGGAGGTCTGAAAATCAAAAGTACACCTTATGAGAAGGATTTAGAAGTCATAGTGTAGTTATCACTATCAACTGACAGACAGTATTTAGAAGCCATTAAGAAGTATAACAGAATGTTAGGTTATATAGCACAATGCGTAGAGTACAAGTCCAAGGAAATTACGCTCAGGCTTTATAATGCACTTGTGAGGCCTCATCGGGAGTATTTTTTTTATTTTGGTCTCCAGGATCTAAAAAGGACATGGTGGCACTAGAACAAGCCCAGAGAAAATTGAATAGACTGATTCCAGCGCTACAGTGGATGAGTTATGAGTAAAGAATAAAAGATCTGAACTTTTAGATTAAGAGGAGACATGATTGAAGTGTTTATAATTATCAAGAGAATTAGTACAGTAGATCAACACCATTACTTTAAAATGAGTTAAATAAGAACACAGGAACAGATTTAGAAATTTCACATAAAAATTAGGAAGTGATCCGCTGTGGCAACCCCTAATGGGAGCAGCCGAAAGAAGAAGATTAGGAAGTTTTTCTTCACACAGAGAGCCATAGACAATTTTGGCATTTGTAGTTAATATTAGAAGAGTCTTGTTTCTATACTACTTCTCTTCACAATAAAAAATGAGACATGCTTTTTTCAACCACTGTTAAGCTGTTCTTGAAGCTGTTGTGCTGTGAGGCACCCCTCAGAAACTTGTCTTCTGATTGGGTTTTGACTTTGTGTCTGCCAGATCTCTTCCTATCAGAGTTTCTTCCAGTTTTCAATTACCTTTTGATTGTGTAGGATACCATACTCAATAACACTTTGATTTTTTTTTTTTTTGCAAATTCTCTAAATGAAAGGTCTACACTTCTAAATTTAACAATGCTCTGTCTCTTTACATTTGTTAAATGCCAATTTCTTGCCATTATCACTGGAACTTACAATTTCTACTGTGTAGAGCGTGTAGTCTGTTCCAGCTCTGCTTCAAGACAGACAGAGGGTTTTTAAGTAATCAACAGAACTTGGGACAATTGTGCAAACTGTTTGCTTCAAATTATAAGGCTTAATTTAATTTAAATGCTGCAGAACACCTGTAGGTTTTAACCTATTAATTGTTCACTGAAGAAAGCCCAATTGTAATATTCTGAAATTTCCTTTTTTTTCAGTTTTTGATAACTAATGTTTAAATTTAAACCTCTGGCAGTTTTCTTCTTACCTTTCACCAGTTTAGGTCATTCAATGCATTTCAGCTGATTAAATATGAAGAAAAACTAGAACAACAGAGGTATTCTAAAACTTTTCACTGGTTGTGTATTGGTGTTAAAAACTATAGCTGCATGCAAATTTAGGTTAGTTTTCCACTCTGCTACTTGGGACCTGACCCATCATCAGATTTCAAGGCCACTGACAATATATAACACAATCTGTGTGCTTTTTGTACGTAGAGTGATTTGTAGAATTGTCCACTGCAATAGTATCTGCATAGACAATCACGGCCTCTTAAGAATTAATGTCTTAATGAATTCAGGCCATTCACCTCACTTAGATACCAATACTTAATATACTAACCATTTAATTTTTTTTTTATTCCAGGCACAGTAGTCCTAGATTTTATACAAGCTTTTAAACTGTGCTGTTTCTAATAAACAAAGAAAGACTTTTTTAATAAGTACTTTCTTTTATAACATAGATACCCTATAAAAGCTGCCTAAATGTTCCATGTTGCAATGCTGAATAATGTTAAAGGTAAATGTTAATTAAGTCTTATTTAAGTTACTGATCTCATCACAACAGAGTTTTGTCTGCCCAGTAATAACTATTTTGGAGACATCATTTGTAACAAACATAGCCTGTTCACAACAGAAAAGTACAGATAATTACTTGCAGCATTCTTCCTACAGAACTTGTTTTCGGCATACAGTGCTTGAAGAATTGTTTGCATTTAGACTTTTTAAATGGTTATAAAACAGAGTTTTAGATATTGGCAAATACATCAAAGTTGGCACAAATAAACAGCGTGACCCTTAAGATAGATGGTTATATTATAAGGCCTTTACTACTATCAGAAACCTGGGTGTTATCAGGAGGCCTAAATATATGTTTAACACACTGATATAATAAAACTGGTTAAAATAGTATTTATTCACCTTAAACTGCTGAAATAAAGTGTTCTTTAACAAGTTTAGAAAGTAATATCTAAGCCCAAGTCCTTGTTGCATTACATCTTGATTACTATAATGCCTTGCAGTTCAAGGTTCACCGACCAGACTCATCACAAACACAAAAACCTTTTAACTTCCTCACCTTCAGAATTCTATACTGACTTATAAACCAAGCCATTAAAAAGAAAATACATTTTATTTAATATAGCACCATTAATCATAGTCACACAACAAAGGAGATTACAACACAATATTAAACATATACACTTAGGTGTACCATAACAACGCAGCAAAACCAAAAGAAATTGCAGATGCCGGGTAAACATGAAAGTGTGCCTCACTCAATTGAAGTGTTCAAATGGAGCACTTGTACAGCACATAACTACAGAAGTATACAAAGTAAAGGTAAAACTGATGACATGTGGGTAGAACATTCAAAGCTAGTAGTCCAGGTTAGGACAGTGTACTTGTGTCAGTATCACAGTGCTGTGAGAAAGTAGTTGCCCCATTCCTGACTGCCTCTATCTTTTTGCTTATTTATATCACTTAATTTTTCTGATCTCCAAACAAATCTAGTATAATACAAAAGTCAACCTGAGTAAACACAACAGACATCATTTAAATGATCATTTGATTTACTGAAAGAAAAAAAATTAACCAACACATACATCACCCATCTGAAAAAGTAATTGCCTTCTTAGTCACTTAATCAACCATAGAACCAATTTTAAATGATAACAGGTTAAATCTGACTGGACACACCCAAGCAGCACACCAGCCTAAATCAAAAGAAATTCCAGAAGATCTGAAAAAAACTACTAAAATATATCAGTCAGAAACTGTTACAAAACAATCTTTATAATCCTGGGACTCCACTGAACCACCATTACCTCTAAATGGACACAACCTGGAACAGTGGTAAATGTGCCCAAGAACACCACCTTCTTCTTCTTTTTTCAGCTGCTCCCACAGCGGATCATCTTCTTCCATATCTTTTTGTCCTCTGCATCTTGTTCTGTTACACCCATCACTTACATGTCCTCTCTCACCACATCCATAAACCTTTGCTTAGGCCTTCCTCTTTTCCTCTTCCCTGGCAACTCTATCCTTAGCCTCCTTCTCCCAAAATACTCAGTATCTCTCCTCTGCACATGTCCAAACCAACGCAATTTTGCCTCTCTGACTTTGTCTCCCAACCGTCCAACTTCACCTGACCCTCTAGTGTACTCATTTCTAATCCTATCCATCCTCGTCACACCCAATGCAAATCTTAGCATCTTTAACTCTGCCACCTCCAGCTCTGTCTCCTGCTTTCTGGTCAGTGCCACCATCTCCCATGGGGACTCCTGTCTAATCTCGCCTGTCAACCTGTCCATCACCACCTGACCTAGCAAAATAACATCATAGAAAACTCATCAGGAAGTCACAGAAGAAGCCAGACCAAACACCCATTTCCCCTTGGGATTAATAAAGTATCTATCTAACTATCTATCTATCTATCTATCTATCTATAGCCCCCTCTTAGCACAGTTATTGTAAGATTTCATGATTTTACCACTGTATGGCTGAAAAAAAACAAAATAAAGGTTTTGGAGTGGCCTATTCAAAATCCTGACTTGAACCATACTGAAAACTTGTGGTGAAGCCTTAAATGGGCAGTTCACTGTCAAAAACTTTCCAATATGGCTGAATTAAAACAATTCTGCAGAAAAGAGTGAGTCACCATTTCTCCTTAGTAAGGCTAAAGACTGATCTCTTGTTAAAGGAAGTGTTTAATTACATTTGTGGCTGCTATAGGCATTACAACCAAGTACTTGCTGGGGTGGCAATTACTTTTTCTGATAAATAATATAGACGAAGGTGAACTTTATTTCTTCAATAAAGTTTCATTTCTTAAATAAAATAACCATTTAAAAATTTTAAACCTGAGTTTACTCGGGTTGTTTTTTTTGTAATATACTAAATTTGTTTGGAGACAGAAATAATGATGTGTTATGAATAGGCAAAAACAAGGAAAGTCAGGAAAGGGGCAAATACTTTTTCACAGCACTGCATATAAATGAAAAACATATAGAAACATCAAGTTCAAAACCCACAATAACCAGGATGGCTTTCAATCAAGAGAAGCAAAATCAAATAAGTGTCAACAGATGCAAAGTAGGATTTGAAAAAGCAAGTGTCTTAGGCACATAATACAAACAAATAAACTTTATTTTACAAAGCGTTCTTCACTAGCCTCAAGGTGCACTGCATATACAAAGATATAATACTATTGTTTAAATGTACATCTTTATAATTGGAGACCAGACTGCTTAAGAGACTTGCTTAAGGTTAAAGGACTGAATTGGCACTGTAGGTGTATAAAGGCAAATACACCTTATCTAATATATCACACTGGATTACACAATATAAGTGCTGTGGTGTTGACACGTTTTCTGGGTTGTTTGAACAAAAAACTTTAAAAGTGAGCAGCAGAATTGTGAATTAGATACTGGGCAAGAAGCCAAGTAGGCAAGCTAACCAAGAGAATATGTGTGCACAGTGCTCTGCTTTAGTCAAACTCTCATGGCAGCATTGTGAACCTGCTTATGGTTTATAAAGAAAGTCTATTGAAACAGAATTGCAACCTGGGTAGTGATGCAATTATAGCAGAGAATTTCAGCACAAAGTCTAGGGCTGGTTCAGACTCTGGTAATGTTTCTTTTTAGTTAAATAGCTCACTTTTCTTCTCCAAAAAATTATGTTGTTCATTTGTAACAGAACATTTTATTCTGGCTTTTTTATTGACTGTCTAAAGAACTAGAAGATGTGCAGTACATAATCATTAATAAGTGACCCATATTTTGTAGAACCAGCATAATCCTATTGATAGAACAGAATCAGGTACTCTTTTTGAAATCCAATCTGAAAGCATAAATTTTTAGGGTTTATTTTAAATTACCTTCTTATGATATGTGTTATTTAAAATTTATTCTTCTATTCTTTGTGTTGTGACTGCTATTTTTATCATTTTAGCTGTTATTTACTATTTATTTATTCTAAACTTTACTTGTGTTGATGAAGGAGCCTTATAAACAAATTGCACTTTTATAATAATTGTCAGGGAAGGTATGCTAAATGGTGGGCTTTTTGCATTGTATTAATTGTATGTAGCACTTTTACACTTCCACATATCAAATAAAAGAATGATCACAAAAATACAAATAATGCTCAGAAATAATGGTAAATAAAATAGAGTTGCACAAACAAACAAACATTAAGCACTCAAACATTATAGATCATAACAATACAGTTATTAATAGATCGGAGATGGATGGAGTGTGAACTAAGACATAGCGAAAGTTGATGCCAGAGAGATCAGAAACATGTAACCAAGCCAACATGCTAGATGTATATGTAGTCAGTAGGTAGAAATACAAACCAGAAATCAATATCTAAACCAAATTACTAAGCAAACTCATAGTCGAATGTCTATGCTAGATTTGTAACCTTTAAACTATTAACAATAACTTTTTTTTCTTACAAATCCTTAACTACGGATGCCAAAAGCGCAAAGTGCTGGTTTTTAAACTGTCCCATATCTTTAAAATATTCAGAAAAAAAATCTTATTCAGAGTAGGAAAAATTCCAAATGTCTGAATTGTACCAGATGTATTTAAAGTTTGTCATGACAATTATGGTACCTATTTTGACACAGCTGTCTGTATTTTGTGCATGTGAGGCTATAGGAAGAAAGTATAAACATTAAGTACATGTCTCTGTCATTTATTGTGTTCTTTTCTGCTTAATACTTATGATGGTCCTTACATGTATGGCTCTTAAATGCAAAAAGTAGCAAACTACTTGTATGAGGTGAGGCATGACGGTGTAGTTTCTGCAGGTACTAGATAGTGTTACTTATGTGATGTAAAAAGTAATTGCCAGAAAATGCCTGAATATTTTAAAGTCAGCTCAGTCAGCCAAATCCATTTGTTTGAAAAATATTTAAAGAAAAGAATAATAAAGTGTAGCAAGTATCAGAGTAAGAATTTAAAATAGTTCTAAATGCTTTGTGCATACTGATTTTAAGTCAATTGAAAGTCTAAACAAGGAATTTTATTTGTGGCAAAAATGGTAACAAAAACAAAATCCAGCCTTGCAATATAAAATTAGTGCAATCTTTGAAAGTAAGTAATTTCAGCTTGAAATGTTATTGCCAATATTATCTAAGGCAGTTTATTTCTATTTGATAAGCTCCTTATAATCAAATTATGTTCCTATACTGATAAGTTATTTAATCAAGCTGGAAAATATTAGAAAGATAAAAAGGAAAAAAAACATGTTTATCAAATAGGCTGACATTTTTAAATAAAAAACATTTAAAAATGTTTTATTCATCAATGTTAAACCAATCAAGATCCTTACTGATTTAAAAGATACTGCCACACATCACAAACATTCAGAAATTTAAATAAAAAACAGACTTCGGTATTATGCTTTTATTACCAAACTGACAAAATCCATCTTGGAGCTGAAGGGGCTGGAGCTAACGTAGATTGGGCATATTTAAATGCTACAGTTTGTTTAATTCACATTATATTTTAGAGCACACATCAAAGCTGCACAGATTTCACTACATCTTTAAGGAAATAATTATTCTTGAGAAATTTCAGGTTATTTAGCTTTTCAGTATTTTAAAAAGGGGGTTGAATATTTTCTATTAATAGTTAATGAACATAATGGTAGAATAAAATCGCTATGTAGTATGTAGTAATTGAGTTGATCACTATGTAGCTCATTATACAAGTGTGCAAGTTAATAAATTAATAAATTGTTCAATATGAAATGTAAACATTTATTTGAAATACAAATAGTTTTCTCCCATACATGTTGACAATTTTTTGTTTTTGTAATTAGGTGGAGGTGGCATATGTTTTGGTCAATGACATTTGCCTAGGCATGCATTGGAACAGTAGTGCCCATGTTGGTGACACAAATGTGATCATATGCAGGCATGAGTAATTTCCAAACCTGAGCCTATTTGCGGCTGCTGGCCTCAGATGGTAGATGATTCTTAAAGAACCTGTACTCTAGGTTCCTCAAAAATACAAACATCATTGCACACTGTAATTATATCCTAAATCAGCTCCTGAACTGACATACACAACTTTAAAATACTTAGTACTTCTGCTTGATTCCTGCCATGTCACACTGAAGAAGTTAAATGCATCAGTAAGAAGGAATTAAGCGCCGCTGCCCCCTTAAAGTTCCAGTACATGAACATATAGTCTCCTGCTTTTACCCATTAGAAACTGGCACTGTTGGCTGGGATTGGCTCCAGCAGACCCCCGTGACCCTGTAGTTAAGATATATCGGGTTGGATGATGGATGGCTTTACTTTTGTAGGAGCTTAAATTGCCATAACTGGCTAGGACAAATCACATTTCAAACATTATTGGGATTTACATAAATATTATTTCACAGTTCGCTCCTGCTCCGTGTGATGTCTAAGTTCAGTTACAGGGAAAGCCTTGAGGAACCAGGTGAGGAACTCCAGATAACTCGGTGCTTCCTGCATTTCACTTCTTGGTATTAAAGAACTCCACCTAATGCTTGGTGTAATTACTATAACAAGACCCTGACCCTGATAACTGGGATGGACTCTTATAATAGATATATGACGGACCCAAATGAGCTGAAAACGACCTGGAAAATAACATTTTAACACAGGCTAGGACAGTAAATATAAACAAATAATTGCAAATCAATACTGCATACACTGTATAGGATTGTTATAATTGTACAGTATATATACAGTATATGTTTCATGCTATTTATATTTTATCTTTCTTTTTGTGAGTATTGTGTTCTTCTTAAATGTTCTGAAGAGCCATGCAAGTAAGAATTTTATTATACTGAGTACACACGAAAACACACTTGACTTGTTCAGATTTATATTGTAATACTGGAAACAAGCTAGTGCAGCTTTGGGCATTTAAAGAGTGAACTTACAAGGGGTATATTTAGAACCATGAATGTACCCTACATTAGACTTAAGTTTTGTGTCTTGTGCAAGGCTGGTTCATACTGGCCTACTCTCCCTTTATTACAGCTGGGAGGACTGGGGGGGAGCATGTGATAAAAGAATAATTAGAACATAATAGAAATACTGACTCAAAAATCAAAAATAACTTTATTCTTTGGCTCCAGTAATTTAAACAAATTACTGAGGCAAATGCTTCAGAAATGAATTTTTATCATAGAACATACAGATCCTCCACTTCTTTGGCAGAAGCTAAAGATAAAATTGAAAATCATGTACTTGTGTGATGTGCTTGATGTGCCTCTACCACATACAACCCAAAAGGATTAATACAATAATGTCACATTTCTCATGTGGGAAGACATACTGACAATATACAAAAATTTTATATCCATGCATTTTTGACAAACTGAAAGTGTACCTTTGAAATTATGGGAAGCTCCAAAACTACCATAAAATGCTAATAAAGTATCTATCTATCTATCTATCTATCTATCTATCTATCTATCTATCTATCTATCTAATCAAAACAGTATGCGGTTTGCGCTGGTCTGTATTACAAGGGTAAATAATAAGCGCGTTTTGTGCAGAATTTATGTGTACTTATAAACTGAAATAGACAATGCCAGATTCACATCCAGTTAAGGGATGTGCCTAAATTTATTTTCTATGCCTCACCTGCATTTATTGTGATTTGGTGTGAAAGACTTCATGCAGTCAAAAAGCTTGTTTATCTATTCAGACATCAACATAATGTAACAAATTTCAAAACAGAGAATTTTCACATTAATCCAGTGTTTTCATAAATATTTGTACAGAGTTGGGTTCTCTGAGTAGCACATACGTAGAAATCATTTCTTTTATTTTAAAGTGTAAATGCAATTTTCATGCCAATTCCAGTCCATACATGCAGCCCAAAATAATTTTCGAAGTGCATGAATGTAGACAAAAATAGGCTCTTTTCTGTATTACATGTCACCAGCTGTTACCAAACATGTACGGTCTTACTTAGGAACATACATGAAGTGGAATATTTTTGAAATGATCCTGTTTTTGTTTGAGTGTGTTTTTGTTACTTGTACTCTCGAAAGCCTTGTGATTCTTAAAATTAGTCAAAACAGCACAACCAGCCTCAGAGCCTCCAATAGATTCTACTGTACATTGCCCAATTTAGCTATGTCATATTAATTCTTTCAAGGCAGGCGTCAACAAAAGTCGATATCAAGGAATAGAAGGCTGAAACTGATTTCTAAACATTGACAAAAACAGTGAGGCTCGTGCACTTTAGGCAGCTGTTTACATTACATCATGACATCAAATACTAGACATTGCTCTCGCTTACTAAGCAGGCTAACTAAATTAGCTATCAAATCAAGAAATATAAGCCAGATTATGTAGTTTGTAGCAACAGTTTCACCAGTGCAAAACATACTGCAAATAGTATGAATCACCAATGTACAATTGGTTGCACTGTACAATATTGTACAGTCCAAAATGATTATGTATAGAGTGTTTATACATTTGAGATATTTGTTAGTTGACAGTTTACACAATAGGGTTGGGTTAAATTAAAAAAGAATTTTGACATCTTTCAGAAAAAAGTGTTTTTTTCTGAAACAATTCTTAAAGATGTTAATTCAATGCATTCTTAATACATTTAAAAATAAAACCAAAAAATTTTGCTTGAGCTGCTCATGTCAATAGACAATCAACATGTCAAAACAAGAATCCCAAGGGACACCAAATATGTTAATTATTTTAGAATGTCAAAATAACTTTTAACAACATTTCTTTCTTGTTATTAATGTTCACAATATTTTATGATTTTTTTTCTGAGTGACATACATTTTTTATTGCAGTTTGGATTTATGCAGAATTTAGTTTCACCTTCATTTTATGTTAATTTTGACATTGGACTATTTTATTTTTTGTAAACTTTTGAATTTATGGCTATCCCATCTTGTTTTTAGTGTACTCCTATGTTAGGAGAGTGGCCCCAAATACTGCATCACATGATATCACTGATGCAATGGTATGTAAATTGGCATCACGTGACAACCTTTTCCCAAGGTTTTTGATTCTCACAAAACAGATTTTGTAGTGTTAGGAGCAGTTTGCAAAATAATTTTCAGGATACAACATTTCTTGAATGTTGTTTTCAAATTTGAGTTTTGGTGATTATTCTAGCTTTGCTGTTTTAGTTTTCATATTTTACTTCACAGTAATTTAGACCCTTTCTTTAGTTTCAGCCACAGGTTTTGCCTCTCCTACCTCCTGGTGCTTTCAAAAAGGTACCCATACCCACCATACCCTCATGCACTACTAAGAGACATGAGCCTTGTTAATTTTAGTTCTCATATTAAAAAAAGTACATTTAGACATTTTGCTATTGCTGTCAGTAATGTGCTGTAAGCATTCCAAATTTTCAAGATGTTACAGCAAGCCACGTTAATTCAACATGTTTTTAAAATGTTTATTATACTAGGCTTACCAAATATATCTGTAGCTAAGAGTTCCTCTTACCATTGCTGTTACAGCAGATATTTCATTAGGAAATCAGGAAGGTAGGTTAACGTACCCAGAAAAACCTTGTATTACTTACAATACCTCACTTTGTGTTTTATCTGGCAGGTAAAAGGGCATGAATTTGTGATCTCAGATTTTTTTTTCCTTGCTCAATATTCTCCTAGATGTCATGACTATATAAACTGCCTGGCCAAAAAAAAAGTCGCCACCAAAAAAAAAGGTCACATACTCTAATATTTCGTTGGACCGCCTTTAGCTTTGATTACAGCACGCATTCGATGTGGCATTGTTTTGATAACCTTCTGCAATGTCACAAGATTTATTTCCATCCAGTGTTGCATTCATTTTTCACCAAGATCTCGCATTGATGATGGTAGAGTCTGACCGCTGCACAAAGCCTTCTCCAGCACATCCCAAAGATTCTCAATGGGGTTAAGGTATGGACTCTGTGGTGGCCAATCCATGTGTGAAAATTATGTCTCTTGCTCCCTGAACCACTCTTTCACAATTTGAGCCCGATGAATCCTGGCATTGTCATCTTGGAATATACCCGTGCCATCAGGGAAGAAAAAATCCATTGATGGAATAACCTGGTCATTCAGTATATTCAGGTATTCAGCTGACCTCATTCTTGGAGCACATACTGTTGCTGAACATAGACCTGACCAACTGCAGCAACCCCAAATCATAGCACTGCCCCCACAGGCTTGTGCAGTAGGCACTAGGCATGATGGGTGCATCACTTCATCTGCCTCCCTTCTTATCCTGATGCACCCATCACTCTGGAACAGGGTAAATCTGGACTCATCAGACCACATGACCTTCTTCCATTGCTCCAGAGTCCAATCTTTATGCTCCCTAGTAAACTGAAGCCTTTTTTTCTGGTTTGCCTCACTGATTAGTGGTTTTCTTACGGCTACACAGCTATTCAGTCCCAATCCCTTGAGTTCCCATCGCATTGTGCATGTGAAAATGCTCTTACTTTCACTATTAAACATAGACCTGAGTTCTACTGTTGTTTTTCTTCGATTTGGTTTCACCAAATGTTTAAGTGATCGCCGATCATTCAGGATTTTATTCCGGCCACATTTCTTCCTCGAAGACAATGGGTCCCCACTATCCTTCCAGTTTTTAATAATGCGTTGGACTTACTCAATTTTAGTAGTTTCTGCAATCTCCTTAGATGTTTTCTCTGCTTGATGCATGTCAATAATTTGACCCTTCTCAAACGAGAAGCAACTCATTGCACTAGTTGGGGTTAAATAACTTGTTGCCAGTTGAAAGATAATCGCCCATGCAGTAATTATCCAATAGGAGGCTCGTACCTACAGTGTATCCGGAAAGTATTCACAGTGCATCACTTTTTCCACATTTTGTTATGTTACAACTTTATTCCAAAATGGATTAAATTCATTTTTTTCCTCAGAATTCTACACACAACACCCCATAATGACAACGTGAAAAAAAGTTTACTTGAGGTTTTTGCAAATTTATTAAAAAATAAAAAAACTGAGAAATCACATGTACATAAGTATTCACAGCCTTTGCTCAATACACCTTTGGCAGCAATTACAGCCTCAAGTCTTTTTGAATATGATGCCACAAGCTTGGCACACCTATCCTTGGCCAGTTTCGCCCTTTCCGCTTTGCAGCACCTCTCAAGCTCCATCAGGTTGGATGGGAAGCGTTCGTGCACAGCCATTTTAAGATCTCTCCAGAGATGTTCAATCGGATTCAAGTCTGGGCTCTGGCTGGGCCACTCAAGGATATTCACAGAGTTGTCCTGAAGCCACTCCTTTGACATCTTGGCTGTGTGCTTAGTGTCGTTGTCCTGCTGAAAGATGAACTGTCACCCCAGTCTGAGGTCAAGAGTGCTCTGGAGCAGGTTTTCATCCAGGATGTCTTTGTACATTGCTGCAGTCATTTTTCCCTTTATCCTGACTAGTCTCCCAGTTCCTTCCGCTGAAAAACATCCCCACAGCATGATGCTGCCACCACCATGCTTCACTGCAGGGATGGTATTGGCCTGGTGATGAGCGGTTCCTGGTTTCCTCCAAATGTGACGCCTGGTATTCACAGCAAAGAGTTCAATCTTTGTCTCATCAGACCAGATAATTTTGTTTCTCATGGTCTGAAAGTCCTTCAGGGGCCTTTTGGCAAACTTCAGGCAGGCTGCCATGTGCCTTTTACTAAGGAGTGGTTTCCATCTGGCCACTGTACCATACAGGCCTGATTGGTGGACTGTTGCAGAGATGGTTGTCCTTCTGGAAGGTTCTCCTCTCTCCACAGAGGACCTCTGGAGCTCTGACAGGGTGACCATTGGGTTCTTCGTCACCTCTCTGACTAAGGCCCTTCTCCCCCGATCGCTCAGTTTAGATGGCCGACCAGCTTTAGGAAGAGTGGTTTCGAACTTCTTCCACTTACGGATGATGGAGGCCACTGTGCTCATTGGGACCTTTAAAGCAGCAGAAAATTTTCTGTAACCTTCCTCAGATTTGTGTCTTGAGACAATCCTGTCTACAGAGGTCTACAGACAATTCCTTTGACTTCATGCTTGGTTTGTGCTCTGACATGAACTGTCAACTGTGGGACCTTACTGTAGACAGGTGTGTGCCTTTCCAAATCATGTCCAATCAACTGTATTTACCACAGGTGGACTCCAATTAGGCTGCAGAAACATCTCAAGGATGATCAGGGGAAACGGGATGCATCTGAGCTCAATTTTGAGCTTCATGGCAAAGGCTGTGAATACTTATGTACATGTGCATTCTCAGTTTTTTTATTTTTAATAAATTTGCAAAAATCTCAAGTAACCTTTTTTCACGTTGTCATTATGGGGTGTTGTGTGTAGAATTCTGAGGAAAAAAATGAATTTAATCCATTTTGGATTAAGGCTGTAACATAACAAAATGTGGAAAAAGTGATGTGCTGTGAATACTTTACGGATGCACTGTATTTGCTTAGTTAAATCCAGGTGGCGACTTTTTTTTCAGCCAGGCAGTGTACAAGGAGTATCACATCAGCTCTCACTCATTCTGAAAAACCAACTGGACACAAGGTAGGCAGAAAGCAATAATTCAAGCTGTAAGAACCATCTTACAGGTTAAATAAACCTGCCTTTCTTACCATCTTGCACTGAACCTCTTGTCTACTATACAGCTGTTGTGATGTAAGATTTTGCATATAACTTGATAAATGTTTTGTATGTCTTTATTTATAATTTAGGCAAACCAAGTGGTGAGAGGTATTCATGTTTGCCTTCCCCCATCCCCCTTTTTACGACTGTCTCTTTGTAATTTTATGACAGGATTTGGGGGGATGTGTCTTAAACCAGTTTGATCTCCCACACAAAGCCAGGTTAGTGTAATATGTGGTCTTATGTAGGGCAGGAGATAAGATGTTCTATTTCACCCATTGGTCTGAGGTATGGCTGTTTGGAATTGGCTTGTCTCAGAGGCCTTCAAGTACCATGATATCCTATTGGTTCTAGGAATTGGAGAGAACATCTATAAATGTACTTGCTCAACCACATTCTCTCTCTGACCCACATATGAAGCATCTCTCTCTCTCTCTGACTGACATATGATGGAAGAAGCATCTCTCTTGCTAACCTGTGATGATGAAGACAACACAATGAAGAGCTCAGCTCAGCAGCCATATTGAACAGACATGTGGCTGAAAGCTGAGCACCAACGATGCCTTAACTAGAGACATTTTAAGTAACTGCAAGTCTGTGTGCCACCTGAATTACACATCACCATCTTATCAGGTTGTATGGTTGCCAATATTCAAATGTACTTTGCATTTTGTTATTATTTATGAATATTATCAGTAATACATTATTTTATGTGAAACTTAACTCCTGCTTGTCTTTTTACTACATCTAATTGCCTGAGGTTATAGATATAGAAGGGAAGGTGGGGGATAAGTTATATACAGTGGTAAGTTTGTGAGATTAGGCATTCTAAGGCTACATATTAATAATACAATAGGGGAAAGTAGAGCAATATATATATTACTCTACCAAGATAAAACAACAGCATATGAAAAGTATTCCCTTGAGGTGTTAAGTCCAGGCCATAATGAGGGAAAAATATATGGTTAAGATTATTTCCCTACAAAATTGTGTTGCAGAAGAGGTGAGGGCCTTGTGAATATATATCTATCATATTGCATACAGACAGTTTTAGCAAGTGAAAGAGCTTTCCTATTTTATGCAGCTCATGTCTCACCAATAACTGACATTTGCTGTAGCCTTTTTTGAAACTGACTCTAATTTTAAACTTTTTTCTGGCAGTAAATAATACACTCATCTAAGAGGAGTTCTGGATGCAATATGCAACAGCATCAATGGAAATTATTTTGCCATAATAAAGCATTCCATCTGTACTTTGCAAAGTCTCTGGTTTGCCATTTGGGTTACAGACTCCATTTCTGCTTTATGAAGAGCAGTGAAAAGAAAGACTTTTACAAGACTAAATGTCTAAGTGAGAAGGTCTTAATTATATGTATTTGGCATGCTTTTTCAAGTATTCAAATGGTGCACGTATCAATTGTTGAAGATGGCCCGGACACACACAGACAGACATCGTATGTTCACCCAACGCACGTTTATTTACAGTAATATTTACAGTTCGTGCACTCCTCAGTGCCTCTTGCAATGTTCCCCCAATGTCCAGGGCACACAGTCCAATAGCCTTCTGGCCGCCTCCAGTCCTCTCTCCAGCTCCGTCTTTCTTCCACCCGACTTCCGCTCCTAAATGAAGGGAGGCGGCCCCTTATATAGGAACCCGGATGGGCTCCAGCTGCTTCCCGGCATTCCTCCGCAGACACGTCCCAGTGTGGCGGAAATGCCAGCTGCGCACCCGGAAGCCCTCCGAGTGTCCCCTGTCTTCTTCCCCCCAGCACTTCCTGGTGTGGTAGAAGTGCTGGGCTCCAGGTTTCTACAGGCACCGGGGCGCCGCCTGGCGGTGGCCACGGGTCCCTACAGGGCTGGGCTTCGAAGCCCTTTACCCGTGGCCCCCAATGTAACCAGGGCGGTCGCCCCCTCGCTGTCTGGAGGAGGTACAAGCCCTCCTCCAGTCCTCCTGGGCGTCCCGGCCGGGCTCCAATATATGAAAAGACACACTATGCCTATATCCACAGGTCCACAGTAGTAGAGATGTTGCCAGATCATATGAGATTCTGTGGAATTGGTTTCCTATTTGTGTTGACTATAGGAAGGTTGTCTTTGCTTAGTGATGAATCAATGTAAGAATATTCCAAGATAAAAAAGCTACAATAGTTTTTTCACAAGGGCTAAATTATATGTTTCTGTATTAATGTTTTAAATCTCAGGTTACCTATCAGAATTAGATCTCAGGTTTGTTTTTGGGGGATAAAACGCCTGGAAAAAAAACTACACCAACTGTGTGTGGTGCACAAATTCTGTAACTCACAAGAAAATCTGGCACCTCTTTATTTGGAGACTTGATATTGTGGCAAGTCATAATGAATCTAAAGCATTCTTGTAGGAAGGTGAATGGATGTAAGCAAGTTAAAGCGGTGTATTGAAAATATCTTATAGAATTGTCTTGCTTTAGGCCGACAGGTCTGAGAGAAGAATAATACATAGACAAGTACAGTCCACAGAAGGACCTAAGAAAAGTGTTGTCAGACAAATACTCAGAGGGCTTGATGGTCAGTTGTAATGCTTTCTGCCCCTTTGTGTCAAGGGCTAACATGAATGCACCTATAAGACCATGTGCCTCAGGTGCAAGTAGTGCAGCATTGCTTGAATTACATTTCACCACTGGGGATGACTGATATTTCACTGAATAGATGAGCAGGGCTAGCTTGATGGTGATGCACAGAAATATTATGGCTCTATTGAGATGAAAGCTCAGTCAGATTGTTGCAAAACCTAAAAGGCATTAGGTGCACAGCTACTTTGGTGCAGGAACATTTTTTATGTCACCAAATGCCACTCAGTAGTTCAGTGGGAATGTTCTCTTCTGTAACCTCTTAGCCAATTAAATAATTTCATTACTAGGACAAGTACGATGAACCAACAATTTTTTTTCAGCACAAGGAAAACATCTGAGCCAGATGATCCAGAAAGTCAAGAAGTGGAAATGATCGAGGTTAAGCACAGTAAATACAGTAAGAAAACAGATTACAGAATTCTGAACGCAGAGACCAGGGTTCTTGTCCCAGGTCCTCCCTACATTGAGCTTGAATGTTCTCTCCGTTTCCGTGGGTTTCCTCCAGGTGCGACAAGTTAGGTGAATTGGCAATCCTAAATTGGCCCTAGCATGTGCTGGGTGTGAGGGTGAGTGTGTGTGCCCTGTGATTGACTGACATCCTGTACAGGGTTTGTTCCCAACCTTGTAGCCTATGCTAGGTGGGATAGGCTCTAGCAGATCCCTGTACCTCTGTTCAGGACTAACCAGGTTAGAAAATGTCTGACTAACTAACATTAACTGGGCGGTCTCATGGTCTGGAATCCCTACAGATTTTATTTTTTTTTCCAGCCGTCTGGAGTTTTTTTTTTTTCTGTCCACCCTGGCCGTCGGACCTTACTCTTATTCTATGTTAATTAATGTTGACTTATTTTATTTTCTTACTGTGTCTTTTATTCTTCTATTCTTCATTATGTAATGCACTTTGAGATACATTTTTTTTGTATGAAAATGTGCTATATAAATAAATGTTGTTGTTGTATTAATAAAGCCCTCCCTAATGTAGATTGTAATAAATCTTATACCTAAAATAAGATTAAACAAAGCATTGTAGATCTTAATTTCAAGACAGTAAACACCTTTTGTAGTTGGGTAAATGAATTAATGTAGTCATGAGCATTACAAAGATGGAGCTGAATTTAGGACTGATGAATTAGCCACACTTCTACAAGACTGTCTAATATACAAGTCCATTAACAATGGAAGGTTGTCTACAAATGTAGCTATCAACATTGTCTGTTTTGTGATCTCTCTCTCTCTGTTTAAACATAAGCTGTGATTTACTTATCTATGTTTATAATACAATTTCATTTACAGAAAATAAAAATTAAAAGTGACTCATGATGATAACCTCCGAAACCTGCAACACATGAGGGGGCACTGCATAAATATGTACAATTGTCCAGCATGTTCACTGTATATCTTATTTGAATCCGCTCCCACTGAGGACTCAACTGTCACCAAATTACATTGGGATATGTAAAGAATAGGAATCTACATAGGATGAGAAATCACCTGGAGTCCAATCTTAATTTAAGGATTAGGCTTTTCTAACACATTCAGCTGTGCACATACACTAAATACTTCACCAGTTGGCAAAGCACAGTTAAAAACCTGACATGAAGTGTCATAATGAATCAAGGCAAGACTTTTTGACTAATGCATATGGTACCCCTAACCCCATCACAAATCTCTCTTTACATTCTTAAATAAACACTGATCAAAGTTCTGCATCTTCCAAACCAAATAATTCGTTTTTCTAAGTGCTTTGATAAATGTTACCTTACATTCTTTATAAAATTAGATCAGTCTATGGTCTCTTTAAATATGATTTTGGTTGCATGACACTTTCCAGATATGCTAATTACAGTATATAATTAACAAATAATTTCAAAATCTTAAAAAGGAGCATTTGAGTGGCCCATTACATTTTGTTTTATGTTCTTCCCTGCACAGTACACTGTTTATATTGACAGCCTTCTTTTGAAATAAGCAAAGGTACAAGAATGTTTTCTAATAAAAGTCTGTTATAAAATCTGACATTCTGTAAATTGAAAATTGCCAGTATCTCATAAGAGGATTTTTAAAAATAAAAATAAAAAATCCTAGGACAAATTCAGAGCAATATACTTTTTTGCACTAAGATAAAGAGAATTTTTTATTGCTTTTGAGAATTTCAAATAAAAATTGGAGATATGTATAGAACAGCATAAATTCTTCCAACTATTTTAAAATTAATATTAGTTTCAGAATTTCATAAATCTGACTATAAACATTGCACATATTTTAGATATTCAGTGTGAAGTCATATGCTCCAATCAAACAATTTTAAAACTGCAAGAAAAATCTGATCCAGTCAGGTAATGGCTTTATGGAAAGGTTACTTACCATGATTTATCTCTGACTGGTTTCGAATTCAACCCCGTGGGCTGCTGTTTATTAATGGAGGTATGTAGATTGTCTTTGGGTGTTCTGAATGGCTTGTAGCTGCTGTTGACTGTGCTATGTCTGATATAGGTTTTGGGTTTCATTTGGGCTAGTGATGTTCTAGAATTACAAGACGGTGAAGCTGGTGTGGGGGAAGGTTTACACAAAGAGCTGTGTCTTCTTTCTGAAATAAACAAAAGAAAATTTGGTTTACATGCTGGGCACTTACATTTATGTGAATTTACATTAAATTTTCCCTTTACATACTTCAATATTTATTCATCTTGTAACAAATTTCAGAGCATGTATAAGAGAGCACACAATGCAGTTCTTGAAATGTTACATCTTCGAATATAAAGTCAATGTTTTAAAAAAAAAACACCTGGTCTTTCATTTTCCTAAAAAAAGGAATTTACTGTGCAAAACAAACATTTCCCAGCATAGTAAAACTAAATAAAAAAATAGCAGCTGTGCAAAAGTGGATGTAAAATACAAAGAGTATTTACTCGGTAAAATGAGGTAAGTAAAAACAAGCCCTTATAATACATAAAGTATGAAACCTAGTCAATTTTTCTTACCCATACATTTTAATGAAATGATACATGCTCAAAACCTAAAGTAGCCTCAGATGTTCTCAAAGAGCACTGCTGAGATTTAAAAATTCATAGCAAAAGGCTTTGAAATTA
Source organism: Polypterus senegalus (assembly GCF_016835505.1). NCBI lineage: Eukaryota > Metazoa > Chordata > Cladistia > Polypteriformes > Polypteridae > Polypterus > Polypterus senegalus. The sequence goes on from NC_053161.1 coordinate 64,848,628, forward strand.
ACAGCTGAATGTAAGAAATTAGTTCACAAATGAGAAAAGTGTAGACCTACTGTAAGTGACTCTACATGTATATAGACATCTTTCAAAATCATGTTACATAGAAATAGCAAAAGATACAGTATATACATTGTGTACAAAATGCCCAAAACCACAACCAAGGGCCTTTTCATTATGTCATAGTTTCAGTTATGAATATGGAATTCATCAATGGCATTTTACCAAACTATACAAATACAATGATGATGTCTTGTCAGTTGCCCTCTTCTTCAAAAACAGTGCCCTAAATTCTGCCTTATTGTTAAAATTCTGAACTCATAAAAAATAAAAAACTGCTGCATCCAGATTGTATGCTAAAGTACAGCTAAGTTCAACTCTTGATCTGGTTACCTGCTTTCCAGATTTTCTATATCATCCCTATGTTTGAGCGAAACTCTCTGGATAACTGGACATCCTCCAACATTCCAAAAACAAATATGCTATCGTACTATAACAGGCTGCTCCAAAACTGGAGTGTACTTATGTCATTACCTGTAATAAGAATGTAACTTAGGGTTTAAAACTCCCACATCCTATGACCTGATAAAGAAAAACATGGTTGCAAGTAAGTGAAGTATAGTTGGCTCTCTAAAGCATTAAACAATCTGAAATACAGTATGCCAACAGCTGATAAAAATTACACTACACTGCAAGGTCAACCAGACTCCTTACTTTAGCAAAACATGGGGTACACGTATAGCATTCTAATTTAGACCTTTTCCAACAACTTTCCAGCTCTTGTTAAACAGCTAATATCCATAGCAACATTCAAAAAGGGCAGTGGACATATCTACTTAATCTTGTTTTTTGGTCTAGTTAAATTCTTCTATGCAGAGACCTGTTGTAGCTGTAACACATTCAATGCTTTCTTTCTCTACCAAACTCACATTCTCCAAAGAACGTTACACAGGAAGAACATTTCCTCAGTCACATTCTGATAACTGGTGTCCTGGACATCATCAAAATTTACTTGTAGCTTAGACACAAAAGAAGATAAAAATGATGGCTGCACTTGAATAAGAAGCAATTGGTTATTTGGACAACAAATTGTGATAGCCATTCCTTTAAGAAAGGCAGTTGAATAGACCAAGAAACATTAGGGGTTTACTTTTTGCTTTTGGAGTTATTTTAGTTTAGTTCACTTGTACTCTGTACTTTTTATACATAATATATAAATACAATATAAAATTTCATACTCTATCTATAAATTACTTTAAGTCAGCAGCATGTGTTACACAGTCATTAAAGTACACTTACTTGGCTTTAAAACAAGGTGATAACAATGAGGCACATATAGCAAAGATGAATTAAAAAGCTAAATTTGATAATACAGATATAATTTTTAAAATTGTATTTTATTGATATTATTTTAAGAAACAACATTCCATATAATCATGTCAAACTTAACTAACCATAATTCATCCCCTGCCTGAGAGAAAGTAATATAAAGACAGAATTGAACAGAAAATGTCCACAAATAATTTAAGATGTGTCTGGCCAGGCATTACAACTTTGGTTGGCCAGTGTCAGTCCAAAATTGTAAGCATATAATGGCAATGGCTTCTCTTTTTAATAGGATTCAAAACTCAGCAATTTGGAAAAGCTTCAGAATAGACTCATTGCTCTTCTGGATTGAGAAGACTCAGATGTGTTTCAGGTATGTCGTAAGGCCACATACTCTTTCTGAATCTGCTCTGGGCACATCCCAATGGGCAGAGACCCTGTATCAGAACCAGGACACGCTAGAGAGATTATATCTAGGCTTGCTTGGAAATGCCTTGGAATTTCCCAGGAACAGCTGAAATCTATGGAAAGGAAAAGGGAAGTCTGTACTGACCTACCTGGCCTGGTGCCACTGTGACCCTCACCAAGAAAAGTAGGTTGTAATAAGGTTGAGCTACCACAGCTATGCTGATGACACACAGCTGTACTTATCAATAGCACCTGATGACCCCGATTCCATCGATTCACTAACACAATGTCTGACTTGTATCTCAGAATGGATGAATAGTAACTTTCTCAAGTTAAATAAAGAGAAAACTGAAATCTTAGTGATTAGCAATAATGGATACAATGAGGCTATCTATACTAATAAAAGGCAAAGCCCTCACTCACTCACTCACTCACTCACTGACTCATCACTAATTCTCCAACTTCCCGTGTAGGTAGAAGGCTGAAATTTGGCAGGCTTATTCCTTACAGCTTACTTACAAAACTTGGGCAGGTTTCATTTCGAAATTCTACGCATAAGGGTCATAACTGGAAGCTATTTTTCCCCATATAATGTAATGGAGTCTTGAGTTGGAGATGGCCGTGGGGGGCGGAGTTTCGTGTGACATCATCACGCCTCCTACGTAAGTACGTAGAGAACAAGGAAGAACTCTAAACAGCGATGAGCACAAAACGCCATTTCACAATTGAGAAGGCAGAAAAACATTATGAAGCAAATGATGCATACAAGCATATTCATAAGTACAGCTACTGCGGAAACAAAGCACGGCGTGAACCGTAAGTTTATATTAAATTAAGTTCATAGACAGGCTGCCACTAGCGTTTGTAATTTAGTGCCTGCCCATATAAGGCCATCCATCAGCGGCAATCCAATACAAACACTGCCGGTAAATGTTCACGGGTGAAGGACTGTGCTTATGCAGAGGAAGATGAGATGGTCAGGGTGGTGTGTGGCACAAACTCATTGAACCTGCGAGAGAAAGTTTTAAGTGCTGGGTCTTAGCTGACATTACGAGATGGCACCAGTACAGCTGGGAACCTTCGATGCAAGAACACCAAGCGGCTCTACGTGAACTGATGCAATGCGCAGACAAAAGCAACAGTTCCAAAGAGTGCTGAACAAAAACCGAATTACACAATTGAGAAGGCAGCAAAAAATATGAAGCGTCTTATACATACAATCATATTCATAAGTGCAGCTACTGCGAAACAAAGCACACGGTGGAAAAAGTGAATGTCCTGCTAAAGGAAGACAGTGTAAAAAAACCCGTGCATGCAGTTTGTCACATCACAGATAAAAGGAAGACGAGTTGTTTATTGATGCAGTAAGGAACTAATCGATGAATGAAACCTCTTATCTTTACAACGATTGACAAACACGGAATGTAACTTGAACACATCCTACAAATACGAGCCTGATTGAAAGAAATAATGATAATCAAATCCTTGATGACAGCAACATTCAATAACACTCACAAAACAATTACTGTATATTGACAATCATGTTACGTTATTTTTAAAATGTTCCCTTTTCTTTTTCATAACTTCTACTTCTCCACTGCGTACACGGGTATATATATATAAATGTATATATATACCCGATCTACAATACATACTTTAGCATAGACAAGCCACACGCTGTGGCTAATTGTAGAGTCTTCTCTAACGCCACATTCGAGGTTCGATTCCCGAGAGGGGATGTACTGAGTATGTACGCGCTACCTGATTCATTTTACCTTCGATCTCCTTGGTTTGGGACGTATGAAAAAATATTAGGTTAACGCAGAATCATGTTACGTTATTTTAAAATTTTCCCTTTCTTAGCACAAGCACAGCTGAGAAGCTTCGATGCATGTACTCCATAACGTTAAAAATAACGCATTTAATCACACTTTCAATTCCAAGCAAACGGAACTTTTGTCAATGCATGATTTCCTGGTACATCCATTACACTGATGCACACATCACAGCTACAAAAATGTTAGAGTCGGAATAAAGCGCGTTCCTACGACTGATCATTTCGACTACCCGCGAAGCCTTGATAAAAGCATGGTTTTGTGCACACTGAAAAGCAAGCAAAATTAGATGCATTACAGAAAGCGGACTTTGTGGCTCTTACTGGGGATCATTGGACTTCCGTGACCGTTAGTAATTCTAAATACATCTAATTACAAAATGTTCAATGATCACACTGTTTTAGCCTAATGTACAAAATAATTTTGGCTAATGTTACTCAGAGTTTAAAGAGTAAGCTGGTCAAATTACCTTTTATGTTTCTGACTTATTTTTTAAGAAGAAAACTGCACTTTATGTTGAAATTTTGGTTATTATTATTTAAAGAGAATACTATTCTGAAAATGTACTTAAAGTACTTAAACTACCACTTTATTTTTAAGTCTGCCCAATTTTAACCAGGGATGATATTTTTGTTTCTGTTTTGAATTCAAATGCAGTTTAAAGCTTTTTTCAGAAATTAAAACAGCTTCAGTTTACAATATTCATGTCCATGTCTATTATTTGATTCTGTCGCCCACTAAAACCGTTTTAAATTAAAAAAAAAACATTTGCGATTTGGGGCAAATTTACGTGTGCGATTACATACGATTAATCAAGATTAATTCTTACACAGCCTCTAATTAATTGGATTAATTTTTTAATCGAGTCCCACCTAATATATATATATGTAGATATATATATGTAGATTTGTATATATATGTGTATATACAGTATATATGTAGATATGTATATGTTGTATATACAGTATGTGTGTATATATATATTTATATATATGTTTATATGTATATATATGTTTATATATGTGTCTGTGTGTGTATATTATATATATATATATATATATATATATGCCAGCAACACTCATGACAATGACAAAACAATTACATTGTCAATCATGTTACGTTATTATTAAAATGTTTCCTTTTCTTTTTACTTCTCCGCTGCCAATCGCAGGTATTTTGCTATATATATATATATATCATATAAATAGATAGATATGACAACAATACTCATATCAATGACAAAACAATTACATTAACAATCATCTTACGTTATTTTTAAAATGTTTGCTTTTCTTTTTCGTAACTTCTTTAACACACTACTTCTCCGCTGCGAAGCGCGGGTATTCTGCTAGTTAGAAATAAACTGGATACATTAGAATTAAAAGTCAAGACGGAGGTAAAAAGCTTAGGGGTAATTGTTGACTGTAATCTGAATTTTAAATCGCATATTAATCAGATCAATAGGACAGCATTTTTTCACTTAAGAAACATAGCTAAAGTTAGACCTCTTATATCACTGAAAGATGCTGAGAAATTAGTTCACGCGTTTGTTTTCAGTCGACTAGATTACTGTAACGCACTTCTCTCAGGACTACCCAAAAAAGACATAAATCGTTTGCAACTAGTGCAGAATGCAGCTGCTAGAATCCTAACTAGGAAAAGAAAATCCAAACACATTTCTCCAGTTTTAATGTCACTACACTGGTTACCTGTGTCATTCAGGATTGACTTTAAAATTCTGCTTATGGTTTATAAAGCCTTAAATAATCTCGCCCCATCTTATATATCGGAATGTCTGACACCTTATATTCCTAATCGTAACCTCAGATCCTCAAATGAGTGTCTCCTTAGAATTCCAAGAACAAAACTTAAAAGAAGTGGTAAGGCGGCCTTCTGCTGCTATGCACCTAAAATCTGGAATAGCCTGCCAATAGGAATTTGCCAGGCTGATACAGTAGAGCAATTTAAAACACTGCTGAAAACATATTACTTTAAAATGGCCTTTCTATAACTTCAATTTAAACTTAATTTAACTTAATCCTGATACTCTATAAGTTCAATTAATCATAATAACTATTCATGGTGGCTCTAAAATCCGTACTGACCCCTACTCTCTTTTCTGTTTCTTTTTCCGGTTTCTTTGTGGTGGTGGCCTGCGCCACCTCCACCTACTCAAAGCTTCATGATGCTCCAACAATGATGGAAGGATTAAAAGGCAGAACTCTACGTGACCATCATCTTCAAGTCCTTCCATGAAAACCCTAAATCCAAAGAGGACTGTTTCATTTATGTTAGGTAGAATGCCCAGAGGGGACTGGGCGGTCTCATGGTCTGGAATCCCTACAGATTTTATTTTTTCTCCAGCCGTCTGGAGTTTTTTTTGTTTTTTCTGTTCCCCCTGGCCTTTGAACCTTAGTCTTATTCGATGTTAATTAATGTTGATTTATTTTTATCTTTTATTTTTCTATTCTTTATTATGTAAAGCACTTTGAGCTACTGTTTGTATGAAAATGTGCTATATAAATAAATGTTGTTATTGTTGTAATTACACCAGCAGAAGCTCTTAAAGTTATGGAAACATGCTACAGCTAAAAACTTAAATTACTTCAGACCAGTGTTTCTGGCATTACTGTTAATGTAAACACTTGAAAAACAGAGAGAATATACAGGGTTTATTGGATATATTTAAGTTTGTCTACCATACTGATAGAAGCACATCCAATACACATCTATTGTATAACCACTTAAAAGGCATCAAAACTCATGCATGACTCCTGATAGTACACGTCTCATCCAGTCCCACTTTCTAGCAGAGAAAATTATTAAAGATTTTAATTTGAACTTTAGCTTGATAGGGTAGTTGGTTGACTTTTTAATACACAGGATCTAAAAAGTTAAGGTAAATGGTTGCTTGTCTGACATGCTGTCTTCATTAACAGGGTCTCTTCAAAGATGTGTTCATTCACCTCCTTCATGAATTCAACGCACTATCGAATGCCCCAATAAATATGAATAGAGGTTCATCTCAAAATCTGCTGATTGCCCTATGATCTTGAGGCTACCTAGTAAGAACAAAGTAAGTTTTGGTCCAGTGTTACATGCATGTTGCAACATGTTGTCACACTTTGGGTTTTCTTTCTCTTTTGGTGTATCTTCAGTGTGGTTGGGTGTCAAGAAGGGCAGTCTTAAATAAAATGTACTATTACACCAACATGACTAAATTTGAAATTCATGTTGTACTGTACATGTACATGTATACAAAATATCTCATTAGGAACTTCATTACACTGTTGAATAAGTTAAAAAGAATAGCAGGCTAGGCAAATGTAATTGAGCACTTTCCTAAAGGTTGCTGTAACTATCTGGAGAAAAAGTGGAAGTTTTACAGTATTATTCTGGGACAGGGACTACCAGAGGACTTAAGGAAAGAGCATATTCATGAATCCATCCATTTCACGGACTAGCTTAATTCATTATAAAATTGTGAGGAGGTATAATTAAATTAGTTTGGTTGCCACTTCTGTCTCTTCATTTAAATTAAAGCTAAAAACACTCTTCTCTTAAATATCACATAGTATTAAGCTTTAAAAAGCAGCACACATTTTTATATTCATTCAAGAAAGCTTGAGTTCTTTATTCACTAACAAAGTGGAATATTATGGCACTGCATGACTTCAGGCTACAGTAATGTCTACTCATAAAATATGAGTATATCTCTATTAAACATACTAGTTATTCCTAATGATTATCCATTTTATCACTTTTAAAACTCCATTTTGTCAGTGGCAACAATGTTTTTAATTTACTGTTTGTTTACTGAATATGATGTTTGATAGTCTTTACTTTTGCACATATGTGTAAATAGTTCATGAATTTACAGATCAGCTACTGCATTAAAGGTGTGAGATATGGCTGGTCATTCATCCCGGCCAATACCCCCAGGCCGCTAGATGGAGCCCTCCTTGCAGCATGGAGGTGCCTTGATTGCCAGCAGGGAATTATGGACAACGAAGTTTTTATGCACAGCCCTGCTGGCTACCATGGGGACCGCCAGGAGTCGCTACAGGGAGGCACAAGGACATCTATTTTCCCTACACCCCGAAAGTATGTCCCAGTCACATGGACAGAAGGAATGACGTGCTTCCAGGATGAAAAAGGAGTTTTTGATCTAACCCGGAGGTGCTAAGAAGTCACATGGACTGAGGGTTCAGAAGCACTTATGGGTCAAGGACTATAAGGGACTGTGGGAAATCTTCAGACATTGAGCTGAGCTGGGTGGAAGGGTGGCAATGCATCTGGGAGAGTGGAGGATTATTGATTATATTGATTGTGTATTATTGTTATTGATTTATTGAAGTATAGGGGAGGTGGAGGTGCTTTGTGCACTTACTTATAATAATAAATATTATTATTGGACTTTTACCTGGTGTCTGACGTATAGTCTGAGGGTTCAAGGGGACGACAAAGCCCAAAACTGTCACAAAGGTTACATATTTTGAAACAGTGGAATGGTGGGTAATGTTGCTGACTAACTGATTCTGTGCCCTGGGGTTTGAATCCTGTGCCCTGTCTTTAGCCATAAGAAATATGCAAATGTTCCTCATGTCTCTATGGTTTTTTCTTCAGGTATTCCAATTTTCCACCAGCATTACCAAAGAAGTGCAGGTTAATTTAACTAATGGCTCCAAATGCGTCCTGTGTGAGTTGGCACTTCGATGGACTGGCATCCTGTCCATGGTATGCTTATGGAGAATTTATTGGGTTTGAGATTATGTTTAAGTCATAGGTAGCTTGAAATAAATTAATCAGTAGTTGATTTTATCTGATTTAGGAAATGGAACTGATGTAGGTAGTGTGAATAATGCTTCTGAAGGGTACGGATACATCGCACAATTTCCAGTGTTTGTTTGTTTGACCCACTACCACATTTTTGACCATTATACTATCCTCATATTCTCTATGTTGCTTTCATCCCTGGATCTCCTGTACTACCGAAAAGATATGATTGTTATGCAGTCTGCACTGGAAAATAATAAGGCACACCAGCATTATGGGTTGAAAATCCAAATACTGACCAACATTAGCAACTTTCTAATTAAAATTTAAAAATATGGAGTATTACATTTGATGTCACAAATGTATCATTTTTAACAGACACATTACAAACATAACCAAATGACTGTGTTGTAAACATAATGTTTCAGATAGTCTAGTTGTTTACGGTAAAAAGATGTGATTAAGGCAATCCATATTAAATGGATGAATTACCTACACACAATGATTTACATTAATTTCTTCCCTGAGACCCTTCAGCACCCAAGAGAGAGAAAACAGGATCACACTAAAACAAAAGTTAAGAACCTTTATAAAGTTTTATTAAATTTGTATCACTAAAACAACAAGCAGTGTGTTAAAAAGACAGGTTTGTGTTTTACACTTTGAGTGCATTTCATCTTATTCAATACAGTATTAGATACAGTATGTCTCAGAGGTTTGTACAGATTAGATGCTGTGTTTAACTAGAAGGAGAAAGGATATCAAAGGGTGTACTTAGTATGTGCTTTGATATATAGTCTCTTGCTTGATCACATTCTACATACAAGAAGTTGTTTAATGTAGAACCCCAAAGGAAATTGCATTGTTTAATCACATACTTCATCTGCCAATGTGTGTGCTCATACAGTACATGCTCTACTAACCTCAACAAGCTAGATAAGTGTAAATATGTAATAATGTAGGGCCTGGATTTAATTTTTTGATGGTTGAGAGGGGATTCCCTCACACAAATATAAATGGTTGGGAATTTCCTGGCCTTTTGGTTTTCAACATGAGTTTGATTAAGATTAATATAATTATGATCATCATCTAAATGATGCCTTATTTATCCTACCATGTGCACATAACATTTTTATTCACTAATGCTGACACTGCAGAATAAATAATGCTTAAAATAATACTAAACCAACTAAAATCAAAAGATCATTATATTATTGCCACATGGTTCAGTAAATACTGAGCCTACTCAGGTTACTTTCATTTAGATCATCTCCTTTACAACAACTTTTATATGTGTTTTTGTAAAAATACACTTTTCAAATCAGGCTGGTCAGAAACACCCATAGTCACTCATACAGACTAATTTAGGGTTGACAATTAACTTAACCTGGAAATTTTGAAACCCTACAGCAAAACCTACACAGACACACAGAGAACATATAAACTCAAAGAACAGAGTGACTGAGCTTGGGATTCAAACCCAGTGTTCTGGAGCTATAAAGCAGCAGGACCAAATGTTGCAGCACCATACTGTCCTAGTACATCAACCACCTTAAACAAAATTTTGTTTTATTTCCTCAGTTGCAGCTGACCTTTATTTATCTTACTTTTACTTTTTCTGGTTACAAGGCTTGAACTAGAATGACAGGGGACCTTTATATTTATTAATGACAGTGTACAGATGGCGGAGTGGTGGCTCTGAGGCTAGGGAATTGCACTGGCAATCACAAGGTTGCTGGTTCAAATCCTGTAAACACCAAAAGTGACTCTACTTCATTGGGCCCTTGACCTGCAATTGCTCCGTCCTGGGTATGACGTCAATCTGCATCCAGCCCTGCATGTAGGCCCTCCAAACTGCAGGAAAAAACCTGGGGGTTGGTGGCAGAATTGGCACTCCAGCCACCATAAAAAATCTCACACTATTCCATTCCATCTGAACTAGTATGGCGCTGAGGTGTCACCCTTTGCATAGCTGCACTCGGGTCCTAATCTGGGATCTCTATGTATAGATGATACAGTATACATGTGTATATACTATAAGTTAGTCCCATTGCTATGTTCCATCCTTCTAGCTAATCTCATAGATAAATTAATTACATAGCAGCTATGTATTTTGTAGTGTTCTAGTATACTTTCCTAAGAAGAAAATTTGATTTCATATAAAAAGCCAATTACAGTTTTCACTAATTTTTGAATGTAGTAGATTTTAAATTGTGCTTGTCATTTGTTCTTCTGTTCTTGTCTTTACATTTTCCTGTACTACTACCTGTACTCATGATGTCAATCATTTAATTACAGGCATTAATATATCCATCTATCGTACATAAACATTTAACTGCTTTTTAATTATAGCTCACTCAGTATGTGCACTGCCTTCAGCCAATTCTGTCTCCACTCTCAGGCTCCATTTCCACAGGCATGCCATATACAATATATGTGTGTGTATGTTACATAATGTTATGTATTTAATTTTTACTGATTTCAATTTGTAAATATACATGGTGCTATAAGAATAAATGAAGCTGACTCTGAAGCTGTTGCTCTTACTTATAATGTTTACTCATAATTTTGAAATACAACACTCTTAGATGTGGTGGCTGGGGTTTGAGATTTTCAAAATGCATTCTCAGAAATGAATCTTTATTTAAATATTATTTTAATCAACTGTTTTTATGTAGCATCTTTCACAGAATACATCATTCCAAGATGCTAAGTATTAATTATAATTTTACCAAGTCTTACTACATCAAAGTACAGTATATATTGTAAGATGTTGTGTCAGTATATCTGCTGATGAGTCAATACTCTCTTCACTGTGTCTGTGTTTATAGTAGTAGTAGTAGTAGTATACTAATAGTAGTGGATGACTGCAGATATAAATCTCTAGATCTGACTCCGATGGAAATACTACATCACTTTTACAGGTGCAAAAGAAAAGTAAAAAAAAGACATTCCTGGTGATTAAATGTCTGGCATTTATGGTTTCCAATATCACTAGCCTGTAATGATTTTCCTCTAGGGATTCTATTTGGGAAATGCATTATTTGATTTCCTTTTCTAAATTTTTCATATTTACAATTGAACAAATTTCTCATTTAATTAATGTCATTATCTAAAGAAAGTTAAATTAAACAAGGCTTTCAATATGCTTAATTTAATACAACAGGTCATAACTCTGTTGATTGCTCACTGGGACAGAACTATATACATAAAAGCTAATCAAAACATTTGACAATCAATTAAGTATTTTATTGATTTCATGATAAGCAGATTTTTTGATTTCTTCTTTCAAGTGTTAACATGAGAAAGTACTGTAATGTGACTCTTTCGAGTTTTCTGTGGATTTAAAAAAAATCAGGGCAACGGAGCTTTTTGTTTATAGAATACAGTTTCACTGAAACTTTAAAGGGTTGTTTTCTAACTTACAGCCTAATACTGCCAAAACAAATCCAGCACCCACAATCCTGAAATGCAGTGTAAAAAAATTATACAAATGAATACCCTTCCTATTTTTTCATTCCTAAAAATAAGTGACTGTGAAAGTTCTCTTAAAAAATAATAATAATAAAAAAACTCAACTTTGAAAGTCAGAATTCAAAGTTAGTACTTTGGAGATAGGAGGCAGCACTATTAGTCACTGTGACTCAATGCCATACTATTTGACACATACAAATAGTTTTTTTGTTTTAAATAAAATTTGTTTTGTATATTTGAAGAAAATCATATTATTTTGATAATATACCCAGAATCATAGCAGTATAGGTCAAGATAAAATTTTACAGGGATCAAAATGTGCATTGTTTTTTAAGAACATAGGAAGAGAAGCAACTCATGGTTCACAGCTGAGCTGAAACGCCATTAAGTTTCACTTTTGTAATGTCTTAACTGTCAAAAGGAAGTAGGTCAGTGCATACAAACATATCGAATTCTAGTGAACAGTAGAAATGCTACTTGCAGCTACTCAGCTTTTGTTTATAGTTCAAGCTCTTACAGCATAAAACCACAATTAACAGGGCAAAATACTTTCACTTCCTGGCGAAGAATACAGTGTTACATGCACAAGTTAGAAACATAACCTTCAGCACACAACACATGTAAAAACATTTTATTTTAGATATTACTGCAACAAGTAATACATATTAAAAGTGTCAGCTTATAAGAGGAAAAAACAAGAATAATAAATATAAACTTAAACCACTTACAAATGCATAGGTTGCCCGCAAAAATGAAAGTGCAAAACGTCTTTAAACATGCTGTAATTTCCAGTAACTGAGGCAATTGCAAACAAAGCTAAGTTAGTAAAAAGAGGTTCAGATGCCAAGTTTCTCAGAACAGTATAATAACTTGAATGCCATACTAAAACAAGTTATTCACAGCTGGTGTAAGAACTCCGATACAGGAAACAAACAATCCAAGCACATCCGCAATTACTAGTTTGACAGGCACTTCATAAAACACCCACAGCAGTTAGGTCCCACTGCCTGGGCACTGCGAATATAAAACTAGGATGGATGGTTGCCAGGAATAACAAAGCTGAAACACCCTCAACACCACACCCCCCTTTACTGAGTCACATTATCAGCACATGAACACATTGACTGTCACACACTTGTAAATAATGGGATCCTTACTTAAATCATTAAACTTGAATAGTAAGCAGGCCTCCCAATACATACAACTTTGTCTTCCTTTAAGCTAACATATTTGCTGCTGCAAAATACAAGTATCTGTTTATTAACAACTTGATCAGTAGCATATGATACAGCAAAATGATCTAAGCAATAATCAGTGGGTTAGTGACACTGCCAATATATATTTAAATGATAGGCACTCTTAGTTGTTTATGATAATTGTTTTGACTTGAATGCATTAATATTACAAAGAATTGTAAGTTACTAATGATAGATTAATTTTGAAATATAGGGAAACAGTCCAGCAAAGATTCTTCATCTTCTCCTTCTACTTCCTGTTCAATTACTTCAAGCAGTTAGCATACATTGATACTCCTGTCAATAGTTTTCCACTGGTCAGAGTTAGAATGGCACAAAAAGTCAGGTTCTGGATTCTAATATACAATAAAAGCATCAGGCTGGTAATACTGTCTACTGAACCTGTTTGAAAATAATTTTTAACAACTCAAGACTTGATCTGTACTTGGACTATAGCCAGTTTTCAGGGTTGAAAGCAGGGGATTACTCCTTTCATGTTCAGCCAAACTGATTGTAAATTCACACTTTAGGTTTTAACAGCATGATAATTGTTTGTAAATAAACTTAATATGAATTCATACACCTGAGATTGATGTGTAAATCAATTACCCTCATTTAAACATTAGAATTACATTATTAACTATGAAGTCCACATTACATTCTTTGTCAGGAAGATGTCCTACTGATCTCAAACTTTATACATCTTAAAATCCCCCAAGAATAGACGTCATACTGTAGCTCTGATCACTGAACTGCACAACAAAAACCATAAGCACACTAGATGCAGAAATAGAATCAATTCTAGGAACAGATACTTAGAGCTTGTTTTTACCAAGAAAAGACACCAGTACAGATGCTCCTAAAGCCCAACATTTTTGGTAATTTTGCAGTAATAAGCTAGGTTCCTTACCAGTGCCCTTGTGCACCTTACAACCCCAAGGCTGACAAGGAAGCACTGTTAATCATACTCAGGGTAAACCTGCTGAAGCATGACAAAATGACACTTATACAACCAGAAGTATAAGGATATTTATTTTTACACTAACACCACTTATATAGAACTGTAGCCTCTGCATACATCATTGACACAGCCTAAGCCTAGCCTAAAAATCTACTGTGGTATACATATTACTACATATACAGTACCTATAGTAGAACATTGTTGTTTGTATCAGAGTTATTTACATTATAAAAAACTATGTTTTTTTTCTTACTAATAATAGAATATTGCAAAAGTAAAAGGATAAGACTATTTTCAAAGAGAAAACACGACAGAAAAACAAATCCCTACCCTCAGTACATAATTTTCCCTACATAAATCTATGATGTCAGCTGTAAATTGCTGCAGGACACTTAAATAAAATGAAAAGAATCATATCTTGTTAAATAAAAGAACATTACTGTATATACTCAACTCATGAAGTGGGGGAGCAGTAAAATAATTAACATATGCAATGAATGTAAATCTCTTAAAATGTGTCCACAGTCCAAACAACTGTGCTAAGTTTCTGTCAGACTGAGTCATTGAGTTTTTAACTGATTGTGCCCATAGACGTGCACCTTGATACAAATACACAAAAAGACTACTTCAAAACTAATAAATTTGTGTTCATAGATGCCTAAGTCATTCAAAGCCATTAAAAATGAATAGTAATAGTTTAACATGCATCACATTGTGAGACTTTTTGGGTTTTAACTTTATGCATTATTTCCTCCTGTGTAGTAAAGACTTTCCAAGATGGTGATGGTGAGAGCAAGTGATGAGTTGTTTTTCTTTAACATTTAAATACTTCACTGCCTTTCCTGTACTATAAGTAGTTCCAAACCATACCAGGTACATGGTGCGATATGATGTGTGTTTTACATTATATTATCTCAATCTTTATAAGTTCATCTCTCCCATATTTGTTTAGCACTGTCACTGTGAATTCAGACAGTTCATATTGCAGTTCTTCCTCCCTGAATAAATAATGTCAACTGGACCTTTCTATTCATGTTAGTGTTGACTGAAAGGAGACATCTAAGGGAGTCATGAGAATTGGCCAATCCTGTCTACATATACTTTCTGTACTGAAGAAGAAGCTTATGACCACAAACCTTGACAGGCATTGCTACTATAAACATAACCATCCTTTCTCATTCTTACCACCCATAGCATGATACCCAGGATATCATTATTTTGTTTGCTTATCTTGCAAGACATGCCAAACAGAGACTCCACACTAAGTGTTCAGTCGTACTCATCATTTTGTACATTTTAGCCATCTAAGGTTAACCTACTTGTATGAAGCACTCTATAACACCATACTTCATTATAATAGATGTCACTCCAGATCTTGTTGTAAGCTTTGGCATAGGTTGTGATGTTAATTTTAATTAAGAAAGACTCTGTCTGATTAGTTTACTCATTGTTTTTTTTTTCAGATACTGAAAGATCATGAAGAAATTCATTAAGAAAATGAATGCTTATTAAGGTTTTATGAATTCTCCATCTCAGGAGAAAATGAGGCAGGAAATTACAGACCTACAGCAGAAACTGGAGATTTATTTAAATTTGATCAAATCAAATCAGTCCACAGACAACATTTTAAACATTGCAGGAAAAATCAGCAGTCTCTACAACATATCAAAGATAAAAATCAGTGCACCACTTAAAAAGAAAAATACTACATATTGATGGCAATGGTGAAGACATTAAAACTATATATAGATAGGGGGTGGTAGTGCAAATGGTACCAGCCAGGGAATAGGTGATTATTAAAGAAAAAATTCAGCTCAGCTGATTACTTACAGTGCATCCGGAAAGTATTCACAGCGCATCACTTTTTCCACATTTTGTTATGTTACAGCCTTATTCCAAAATAGACTAAACTCATTTTTTTCCCTCAGAATTCTACACACAACACCCCATAATGAAATCATGAAAAAAGTTTACTTGAGGTTTTTGCAAATTTATTAAAAATAAAAAAAACTGAGAAATCACATGTACATAAGTATTCACAGCCTTTGCCATGAAGCTCAAAATTGAGCTCAGGTGCATCCTGGTTCCCCTGATCATCCTTGAGATGTTTCTGTAGCTTAATTGGAGTCCACCTGTGGTAAATTCAGTTGATTGGACATGATTTGGAAAGGCACACACCTGTCTATATAAGGTCCCACAGTTGACAGTTCATGTCAGAGCACAAACCAAGCATGAAGTCAAAGGAATTGTCTGTAGACCTCTGAGACAGGATTGTCTCGAGGCACAAATCTGGGGAAGGTTACAGAAAAATTTCTGCTGCTTTGAAGGTCCCAATGCGCACAGTGGCCTCCATCATCCGTAAGTGGAAGAAGTTCGAAACCACCAGGACTCTTCCTAGAGCTGGCCGGCCATCTAAATTAACCGATCAGGGGAGAAGGGCCTTAGTCAGGGAGGTGACCAAGAACCCAATGGTCACTCTATCAGAGCTCCAGAGGTCCTCTGTGGAGAAAGGAGAACCTTCCAGAAGGACAACCATCTATGCAGCAATCCACCAATCATGCCTGTATGGTAGAGTGGCCAGACAGAAGCCACTCCTTAGTAAAAGGCACATGGCAGCCTGCCTGGAGTTTGCCAAAAGGCACCTGAAGGACTCTCAGACCATGAGAAACAAAATTCTCTGGTCTGATGAGACAAAGATTGAACTCTTTGGTGTAAATACCAGGCGTCACGTTTGGAGGAAACCAGGCACCACTCATCACCAGGCCAATACCATTCCTACAGTGAAGCATGGTGGTGGCAGCATCATGCTGTGGGGATGTTTTTTAGCGGCAGGAACTGGGAGATTAGTCAAGATAAAGGGAAAAATGACTGCAGCAATGTACAGAGACATCCTGGATGAAAACCTGCTCCAGAGCGCTCTTGACCTCAGACTGGGGCGACGGTTCATCTTTCAGCAGGACAACAACCCTAAGCACACAGCCAAGATATCAAAGGATTGGCTTCAGGACAACTCTGTGAATGTCCTTGAGTGGCCCACTAGAGCCCAGACTTGAATCCGATTGAACATTTCTGGAGAGATCTTAAAATGGCTGTGCACCGACGCTTCCCATCCAACCTGATGGAGCTTGAGAAATGATGCAAAGAGGAATGGGCAAAACTGGCCAAGGATAGGTGTGCCAAGCTTGTGGCATCATATTCAAAAAGACTTGAGGCTGTAATTGCTGCCAAAGGTTCATCGACAAAGTACTGAGCAAAGGCTGTGAATACTTATGTACATGTGATTTCTCAGCTTTATTATTTTTTAATAAATTTACAAAAACTTCAAGTAAACTTTTTTCACATTGTCATTATGAGGTGTTGTGTAAAAAAAAAAAGAATTTAATCCATTTTGGAATAAGGCTGTAACATAACAAAATGTGGAAAAAGTGATGTGCTGTGAATACTTGCACTGTATATCCTTATTTGTCTAAATACAATACATAACTTTTACAATTATTTAAATTATTTTATTATGTATTTTTTATTGCAAAAACTGTAGTTCGCTATCATTTTTATGTTACAAAACCTAATATTCCTCATTTACACCCTAAATTGATTTTTCACTCTGACCAAAAGTATTACAAGAGGAAGCAAAATGTATGTTTATAAGGAAAAGAGATAAAACAATCAACACATTCAATTCTGCTAGATCAAATTATACATAGGTACTTTCCCAGATGGCATACTCACCAGTACTTCACAAATTTACAAACATGATACAATAACAAACACAATACAGTAACAGGATAACACTAAATCTACACAAATACAAATAAAAATTACTATTTTTTTCCCCTTGTAGTCTTGAAGATTCTGTTCTGCTAGAGGTGCCCTAGGTGTGTTCCTATGTTTATCTCCTTTTTCCAGGGGTAACCTCCAGTCACTGCTATAATCCAAAGATTTGAGCGCAAAACAACAAATGTCCCCACTGTGAATTATGGTAGGTGTGCGTGAGTGTGCACTGCGATTTCTTTCTACGTTTGGCACTTGGATGCTCTGCATACCAGCATTCTACAAAAGGCAAACACAAAATATTGTGTAACAGATACTGGATGCCTCCCCTAAGGTATTAGCTTTTTACAAGCCAAAAGGCAATATACAATTATATAAATATAAAATATAATAATTTAGTTGTATCACAGTTTAAAAAAAAACTGGAAATTATCACAGTTAAAAAAAAAGAAAATTATTTTTTATATTTTATATGTTATGAGTGTTATAATTTATGGTTATCATGTTTGTAAATAAATGTTAAGGAAAGCTATGTAAAGATTAAGCTCAAATGAATATTGAACAGATTTTACAAGCCATGACATCTTGCATTATATCCTTCCTACAGCTGCCAAAATTACATAGGAAAAAATTTGCCATTTGACCATAGTTCATAGAAAAGCACAATTCCTCTGGAAATACTTAAACAGAAAAAAGCACTTTCATGAGTGAGGGTGGCAATTGCTGTCATTGTATAACTAATTAATGAGCAGACAAACCACATTTAAGCTAAAGTGCAATACATATGAACAAGTCAAATTATTTAAGCATCACTGAAAGTACTATATTAAGCTTGAACAAATGGCAAATATCAGTATAAGTAATTTGACAGTTTTATGTTTCCACAAAAATACATTAACAATGTTAAAAATTTTAAACTTTTGTCTTCGAAAATACTGGTAAACTAATTTATTATCCATTTAGCCATCCATTATCAAATCCATTTAATTCAGTTTAGAGTGCAGGTCTAATACAGAAGCATTATTCACCTAAGACGTTGGTTTAAGGCTGAAAAAAATCAGAATCAGTAATGACACCTGTTGGCCAAGAATGATACTGCAGGTTTAACAGTTGTCCTCTCCAGCTCACAGTGGATGATTGGCTTTTCCTTTTCGTTCACTCTGATCATTAGCTATCTAATAATATTTCTAATCTCTGAAGAAGAAATTAGTAATGTTGTGGTCACATAATGTCTTATTGCTAATCTTTAAAATAAACAGGTAACTAGCAGGGAATGTCAAATTTTTCTAAACACAAAATTGTAACATTGACTGCAGGAAGTTAGAATGTTAAGAAAAGCACTGCTCACCGACTAAAACCCTTTTCATCGAGATGTTGAAAAAATTTTAATTAGTATCTAACAACAATTAATATTAATAATTACTATCTAACAATGGTAAGGACACGAGTAGTATCTCTAAACTTTACTGGTTTTTATAAAGAGTGCAACACCTAGATTATCTGAGGCAGTGCCAGAAACTGAACCTTTCAATCACAATTTCACAAAACAAATGTAAGTAAACTACCAATAAATTGCATTAATCAACAATTTGCTCATAGTGTGATCTAACTCGCCTTAAAACTCTACATAACACATACTGCTCTCAATTCAGAATATCTAAAATGTACCCTGTTTAAGATCCTATTTTTGAAAGTTGCAATCAGGCATTACTCTGATATCTTACAGTACATTGCTAGCAGGTCAGCTTATTTTATTCTAGTAGAAGCATCTTAACCCATCTACCACTACACCACTAGAAAACAATGTGCTATTTTACTTTACTTTACAAAGAACTGTCCAAAGCCTTTTAGGCCCTAATGCCAATTAGAGATTACTTCACAGTAACATCTTCTAATATCTTTTTCTATAAATTGGCAGGGGATGGGATATTGGCCTCGAGCAGAATAAGATATGGCATGTTATGTTTAACTCATAAATTCACTTACTGTATTATAATTCATCATTGTTATATTGTTATATTTACAAAAGAAATTTTAAAACATTTACAACCAATGACTTATATAGGGTTAGTTACTACTTTATGCCAGACTCCATAAGAGTTTCATTTTAGGCTAAAGCTTATTATAACACTTATATGTTATGCACATTGTTACTGTGTTTAATTTTTTACTTTGGAATCACCAATTTTCTCCACTGGCAGTATTACCGTTAATGTTTTGCATAGTTGATATATGCACAGTTTACCTAGAATTTTTCTGCACAAATCCGTGCTGGTTAATGGGAAGCCAGCAGAGATATTATAGGTGGATAATGCTCATGTTGAGTAAGAGATAACACCAGAATCCCACAGAAATGTGTTTTAGGACTGGTGTTGTCCCAGTGTGAACTAGTGAAATTTTCTGCAGGTCTATTATTGAATATATTTATTTAAGAACGGCTGAAATAATTAACAACCAACTATACAAATATATTTTATATCTATGATGCATGCATTTTTTATTCCATAGACAATATCTGGCAGGTTGTCACTGTAAAAGGGAATTGGTTTCCAAATGACTAATAGGTTTGAATACATAAAGAATGAACTGCTTCAAAAATCACTGGATGCCACCTCTCCACTTTGGAGTACTGTACTTATTCAGACATAAAGCCCTAAAGATCTTATCTAGCCCGTCACACCCTCCTCTGTTTACTCTCCTCCCATCTGGCAAACGACTTACTTCTATCAAAATCAGGACTACCAGATTTCATAACAGCACTTACATGCAATCTGTGAGACGCGTTAAGTTAATACCTTGACCTTACAGTTTTCTATACCGATTTTGTGTGTCTTTCTTTTAACTGGTTATTTGTGGGTTGTTGATGATTATAGGTGTCCTCATGTTTTATGTTTGTACTCATGTTTTGTGATTGTTATGGAAGAAAAGTAAAGTAAGATAAGTTAACATAAATCAGTGCTGCCTCAAAGTAAGGAGACCTGGGTTCACTTCCTGGGTCCTCCTTGTGTGGAGTTTGCATGTTCTCCCTGTGTCTGCGTGGGTTTCCTCCCACAGTCCAAAGACATGCAGGTTAGGTGCATTGGCGATCCTAAATTTGTTCCTTAGTGTGTGCTTGGTGTGTGGGTGTGTATTTGTGTGTGCTCTGTGGTGGGCTGGCGCCCTGCCCGGGATTTGTTCCTGCCTTGTGCCCTGTGCTGGCTGGGATTGGCTCCAGCAGACCCCCATGACCCTGTGTTAGGATATAGCGGGTTGGAAAATGACTGACTAACATGACTGACAATGTAAATCAAATAACAGCAAAAAACAGAAAAGTTTAATTCTATGTGCAGGATCCAAGAAAATAAAATATAAATAGGTCAAAGACACTTAACATGAATGAAATCCTAAAGATGATTTATGAATTAATAATTATACTTATAAGCAATTACAGTCTTTAAAAAACATAGGTATACACATCTGGAGTGCAGTATGCAAAAGAAACTAAATAGACAGATACAAACAGATAATCTACATATTCATAATCCAGAACACTTCAGCATTGAACAACCTGAAGTTTGATCTTTAAAATTCTTCAAAGTTTATCTGTGACACTTTTGAAAGATATGAAAATGTGCAGCTAAGTGAAAACCCCAGAAAAACCTCCTCACAGATGAAGAATTTAAAGAGTAAAACAATGTAGTCATGTAGTTAAAGCAATTATACTACCAACATTTAGAATTACTTGGATTGTGGGAAAATTCATTAACAAATTTTTTGCTTTATCAGGAAAATGTAGCCATTATTTTGTCTGAAAAGTCTATATAGACTAAAATGTCTTATTTTATCAATCAACCAATAAACCAATCTATGTGTCCTTATATTACAGAACACCACCACAAGTGCTGTTATCATAAGTAAAATTCATGAGGAGCCCAACATTTGTAAGCTTACTGTACTAATGTTGCTAATCTTTTGACATACTGTATGTGTTGAAAATCAACCACATACTGTAGTAATAAGTTGTAACTATAAATGGGAACATCAAGCAACACACCTCACAAGATTACAAGATGCATAATACAAAAGAAAATGACATTTTTAATTATTTTTAAGCCATGTCTGCACTATACCTAATTTTTTGCCACAAATATGTTAGAAATTTTCAATGAATTTCATAGTGTTCCATGCAGCATTTTTTGAAGCTTGAAGAAATGTTTTAAAAATACCGTTACATACATAATATAGCTGCTTTCAGTAATGTAATCATAGCAACAAAAATGTATGCATTGTATGTACATTTTTGAATGACATTATTACATCTCACAAATTAAAAGAGATGTATCTTATTCAAACAAAGCAGACTTCAGTGGTGTTTCAGACTTTTGATCACTTCTGACATTTCTCTTCTTAACACATGCCACTAGTATCAAATTTATGCTACCGGGCACTCCGGTTTCCTCCCACAGTCCAAAGACATGCCGGTTAGATGGATTGGCGATTCTAAATTGGCCCTAGTGTGTGCTTGGTGTGTGGGTGTGTTTGTGTGTGTCCTGCGGTGGGTTGGCACCCTGCCCAGGATTGGTTCCTGCCTTGTGCCCTGTGTTGGCTGGGATTGGCTCCAGCAGACCCCCGTGACCCTATGTTTGGATTCAGCGGGTTGAAAGATGAATGGATGGATGGTGATTTTCTACTAAACATAGTTGAAATGTGTGTGTCTGGATACCCCAACCTTGTTCAGATCCAGGGCCCTTAACCTTTTCTGCCTACAGGGATACTTTATAATCAAATAACCAATACCAACCAATACCAAGCTGCCTTAGTTCTGGATTGAAGCATCTGAAGTATCAATGCTAGAGTAAAACATGTACCTGGCAGAGTGCTTACTCTTTATTTTTGTCTCCAGACAACAAATAAACCCTTTTACCAATTCAGTTGTTCTCTTTTACCTTATGTCTTTACCTGCAAATGTAAAAATGCATAAAATTATTCACAGATTGGTTCATTGCTTCCAGTTAAACTGTGCACATATACTACTAGATGAAATATACATTTTATAAATTGTAAATGCTTGAACAGAAAAAAAGAGTGATATTTGAGGTGAAAGATTCTGAGTAAAAATGATTAAATACGAAATATGAATCCTCACAATAACAGTGAAGAATAGCTGTTAGGACTAAAAACAGATCCATAAGCCAGTTTAGATAATAAAAGCAGACTGAAATGAAGTAAAAGCATAAAAGATTACATTCTATGCCTTGTTCCGACAGGCTCAACAGCAGCTTCGCATGAATAGTGTCATGTATAAGTACAACAGCATAACACAATATAAATCAAGTATTAAATAATTCACAAGTCTGTTTTCTATAGTTGCACCACTATTCAAACCTATGAACAGCATGGAGTAATAAGATTTGTCATTTTTATGTAATTTCTAGCATTTCACCAGATACTCTGTCATTTCCATTCTGAAATTTGGTTTTGTGAAGAAAGCAGATGCAGTGCTCAAGCATATTAATAAAAAAGTTACATTTCCTTAATGTGTCTCAGAGACTCAGCAAATATAGTGTTAAGGAATGTTTAAGAAAAGGAAGATATGTTAATATTGTTTTTGTTCCACATGAAACTAAGGTACCACACAATTGGTTATGGTAGTTTAGTGTGACTTTCAGTCAAAATCGATCTCAAATGATCTATCATGAGATACAACTAAAATACAGAATAAAAGCCAACAACTCATTTTTAACAGTCAATTTATAGTGATAATTGCTTGGCAAAAAAATCTAAAAGTTTGGTTTGGTACAATTGAGGCTATTTCAGAGAAAGTGTTCTTGCAGTGACTCTTTAGGCCAAGAATAATGCAGAAGAGATGTTGTAAAATAATGCATTTGTTCACAACCAAAACACAAAGCTGGGATTAACATAGAGAAAAGAAAAGGGTAAAAAATACATCTATGCACATGGGTCTGAACTCTATCTATCAAATATTGGATCTTACATGCCTGCCCTACTCAAAACATCACAGAAAAGCTCCTTTTTCTCACCTCACATCCTCCTCTCAATTTGGGTTTTTCCTTCTTCCATCAATGAACCCTTGATCCAACTCACCTCCTGACTTTGGAGTTTTAGGACTTATGACTCTAGACTACTTTAAACTGTTTCCTGGGTCACTCCTGACTAATCCCTGAATTACATAAAAATTTAGTGGGTGGGCATCTAGAGTTACATGGTGACTTGTGAGACAAATAAATCATTATTTTTAAGGTGACATATCTTTTACTGAACAGGCTATAGACGTACAACTGGCTTCTCCCTAGTTTTAACTTTAAAAACAATAACAATGTTCTTCTTTTGGCCTGCTGCTAACACTTTAAGGCAGCTTCTTATCCATGGTGCAGTATCCTTGCTGCACATTTCCTGGTCACTCCCAGACTGATTTTTCTGTCTCTTCTAGAATTTTATTGTGTCTTGGTCCCATGCCTTGCCCCAAGCCACCCTTTCATGCTTGATAAACCAATGCTCATCAGGCAAACTCATCAAGCAGGAATTAATAATAAAGATCTACTGTACTTAATATAGCATTCACAGAAATTTAACAAATTAGTTTTTGGAGGTCATATAAATATAGCCAAACATAACTTTTAAAAGGGATGAATTAATTAATTCACTTACCTTTTAACTTTGAGGTATCAGCATAGGAGGCCCAGTTCCCTGCCATTGTGAGATATCCTTTTTTTTTATAAACAAAGTTATTCTTGCAGCTACCATTACTTGATACATTAGAATGACAACAAAAGGTACTGTATTCCCCCTTCTGTTTTTTATTTTGTCCTGTTGTAAACTCAAATTGGGAGACATATTTGTCATGTACAATAGGTTATAAAATGACTAAAAAGGGCCAGTTTATAACATAAAATATATAGCTAAAACATATCTTGAATTAAAAGTTATTTTACCTCTTTCCCCTAGCACACTAAAACTCTGAAAGTTAATTGAATTTGGAAGTAGTTCAGAAGTAACTATATGTTAGAGCTGAAATCTGACTGACACATTTTTAATACATTTACTAACTGGGATCAATTTAAAAAATGTAAATAAATTGGATAGTTTTGAAACTTTCCAGGATCTGATAAAAGAACTGAAACACCATTTCAGGAAGTAACATAAAATACTTCTCATGATTAAATTATGAAACCCATTAAAAAAAGAAGCTGGGTGTCAGATAACTTTAACTTCCTTTACCTATAAGGCTATACTATACAATAGACACAAAATGTTTTTTTGCTGTATCTGTAAGTTGTGAACATTGTGAAAGACATGTTATTCACTATGTATTTAGAAGAGAGAGATAGACTAAGGGATGATTCTTTCAAAAGCACCAGGCTAAATTGCTGTCTGAGAGATAGCAGAGTTTGTTATCCCAAAAGAGGCAAAGGGAATTTAGTGTCAAAACAAAAAAAAGTTTAAAAAAATCTGTGATGTAAAAAGAATATTAAAGACAAAACAATTGGACAGTGGTATTAATACCAATATAAAAGATAACTTTGAAATGCCTAATCATTTAAATACCAAAGTAGAATGAGTAGCAAAAAAAAAAAAAAAATCTAAACCAGTACATTAATGCAAGCACAGTTTAAAAACAAGTGGATGTATGGTTATAGAACAATTTTGCAGAAACTTAAATATGCAGGATGCAGAGTTGACAAATAAGGAAAAATGCAATGTGGTTGTTCTCTTTTTACAATATATTTTGAGTATTATAATATTAAATATTAGGATTATAGACAATCTTGGAAGAACAAAATTGTAAATTTGAGATGTCTTTGTTGCTAAAATATTGAGGTCATAACTTATAGTGTGGCTCTTCTAAAAGTAATTAGATAAAGCACATTTTTTATTGAATGACAGCCAACATTAGAAAGTAAAAACAGAATAAGATGATGGAACATAAAAGCTGGCTCCATAATACAAAACATACTGTAACTTGGCTTTGCTAATGTAAACAAATTTAAACTTTCTATATAATTCTGTTCAAAAAGCTTACCACAATGTGACTGGAACACCTGGGGTTTTACTACTTGATTGCAGAAATTGCATAAAACGAGATAAAAATCATCATGTGCTGGACAATGGCCAAATAAGTGCATATCTAGAAAAAAAATCACATGAACAGTACAGCATTAAAATGTTTAATGTGCATTAATATTCACCTGCAAGTACAGTGAAAATATAGTTTCACAAAAGTAACAATTTTCAAATGTCATTTACTTTGGTTACAAAATACCCATCCATCCATCCATTTCCCAATAGCATATCACTCCCAAAAGACATAGCCTACTGGTGAGTGTCACAACTTTTTTCTTTATATGAAAAACACCACAAGTTCCTCTTTATCTAAGACTTACTGAAAAATAAAAATAAAACATATTCTTATGTGAATATGATGTCCAGTTTGTCTGGGGGTGGAATTTTTGTTAGAATTGACTATTCACCTGTCCTTGACATGAGCAGCTTCTTTTTTATCAACAAATGATGTGCCTTAAAATTTTCTAGGCAAATAAAACTACTGCAAAGAAAGACTTTGGCTATGGAACCCCTAAACTGTAAATGATTTGCTTGAAAATATTAGATATGCCTAATTGCTCTAATAATTTACGTCAAGGCTAAGGACCCTCATACTCACTGTTCTGAGATGATGCTTAAAGTGATGCTTCTAAACTATAACTCAAAATGTATACAGTATATGCCATCGCAAACAGACCCAATATCTGATGTCCTATTATAACAAAATACACACTCACTCAATATCCTTGTACATCATGAATGTTTAAGGCGTAACTAAGTGGCAATAAACAATGTTTTTCTTAATTAACTTTGGCCTAAAAGGATTATTTTCTCTACTGTTTTGTACTTTAGTTCAGCTATGATGTAATTGTTTTTTTAGAAATGCACTGTACAATAAAAAACTGAACATAATTTAATGTAAACAAATGTTACCAACCCCCCTGCATTAACTTTAGCAGGTTTATATAATTTTATTCATTTTATATGCGTAACTTCCTCTGGCTTATAGGTGGATCTTGCACTGCTGGGAAGTCTAGAGTAACGTTTGATATTTTTTTTTGTTTTGTTTTCTGCTTTATAATACTACAGGCCACATACCATCATATATCATGTGATGGGAAAATTCCTCACAGGAACCATGCCAAAGGTCATCTGAAGAACAGCTTATAAAAGTGTCTGTCTAAGAAGGTTGTACAAGGAAATTTAACTCTTTAAGGGCTGAATATTTTTTCCCGAAAAACATAGTTTCTGAAAGAAATGGTTTCACACAGAAATCAACATAAAACGTCTGTTGCTGCATGCTGCAGCTGCCAGTTTGCCACGAGTGTGTGGCAGACTTGCTGCCAGGCTGTCTTCACATCACGGTCGCAGTGCATTGCAATCTGGTTTCTACCTCTTACCATTGTTAAGTGGCAGTCCTCCTGGCGAACATTGCCGTAGGCGTGCCAGCTACTCAGTTAGCTGGGGACCAGTCAGCTGAAGCTGGAACGTCACATTCGTTTTCGATCACTTGTATCAAAATCTGAGCCTGGCAAGTTATAGTCCAGTTCAGAGATAATAGACAAAACTTCATCCATGGAGTATTTTGCTTTATGCATTTGCTTTGATCTCTCGCCATTATGTCAGTGCCATTTTTGCTCTTGTTTGCACCTTACTACTCACACGAGCACAGAAAATCTCGGTCAAACCAATGATGCTAACTTTCCTTTTAGCAACGAGAGTCCAACTAAAACATAACAGTTTGTTTTGGCACAGTTTACAGTTGATTACCATCGTCAACTCCTCTTTTTGACAAAAGTCGACATCAGCCCTAAAAGAGTTAAAGCGAGCAAGGGTAAGAAAATTGACCATTATGTGAGAAGAAGGACCTAAATATAAGGTTGCCTCTTCCAAACCTAAAACAATGATAAAGAGAGCTCAAACCTTCAATTACTACATACCATAACAAAGTATTGTATCCTATTATATACAGCCTGTAATTTTTACAGCATGTACCACTTGACAATATTTTTTTTTAGTATAACACAGGATAGTTCAGTTAATCTGACAACAAAAGCGTGTAGGAATGATTAACTACTGACAAAATAAAAATGTGAAGAATACAAAGCAGTAACCTAAACTGAAGCTGTGTTCATGAATCAGTTCTGTATTACAAGTTTAAGTAGGCTTAAAATAGCAAAGGCAAATTAAAAAAGAAAAAGTGATACAGTATTTAAATACAAAGTGCTTATTAGCAGGTTATATATTTCATTTTCATGCAAAAAAATAAGATTTATGTAATTTTTGTTCAATTTTTGTTCATTGCAACTTGGACAAAGAAGAATATTTGCAAACTGTACCTTTTGACCAACATTAAAACAATAGTTCATGAATTTTAAATAAGGCTACAATTCATATGTGGCCAGTTTTAAGGAGAAAATTCAAATCTTGTTATCGCAGCATCTACAAAACATTGTACAGACAACAGAATATAGACAGATACACTTTTCTGAAGTAATTTAGTGACTACTGTTACTTTCCAAAAATGTGTAACAACAAGAAAAAGTCCCAGGGCTGGCTATGCAATATTCTTGGATTATAGCATCACTCCTAACAATATTAAAAAATAAATAAATAAAAGATGCAGGTATGCATGCGTCAGTGCCTAATGGAAACTGATGTACAAAGAGTAAATGAAAAGAAAGTACAAAGAGTAAATGAAAAGAAAACCTGAAGCTTTCAAAGAAAGCACTTTCTACTATCTATTAACAGAACAAGATGAAAGGCTGGAGTCATGTGCTCACTTACACACACACACACACACACGCGCACGCGCGCACAAAGGGCTTTGAATTTTAAAATCGGGTATCCTGGTCTATCTTTAATAAATCAAGATTACCAAAACATGTGACATTATATAAGTAAGCAGCTTATATTTCCACTGCCAAGAATATATGAAAAGAGGATAACATCAGTTAAAATAAGCAAATGGTCACAAAACAGTAAATTTGTGGCATTTTCCAAAAGAAGAAAAAAATACAATAATACCTGAACTGGACACCATCACCTTTAACCTGTATACTATGCCATAATATCAGCAAGCGGCTAATACAACTCCATGAGAAAACTTTTTTTGTTCTGTTTTTAACCTGTTGGCTAGATTTCCACCTTATTATGTACTGGTAACATCACAATAAGGACGAAGCCTTAAATACATAGCATCACTTGCAAAAATACCAATCAGCAGAGATGCAATCACTTTCTAACGGGTATTTGCCTTTCGTAACAAATTTTTCTTACAAAGATGTAAATCCATACCTTGCAATTATCTAAGTCACACTGCATTTGCTTTTGTAAACACCAATAATATACTAATTTGGGAGTATTTCTATGTATTTTTAATACAAGACAGCCCTAGAAAAATGCCCTTAGAATAATTTAATCTAACAGAATATCTCAATCTTTCCACTTTCAAAGGAACAGACCAGAAAAAAATCTGAATTTCATGATTATTTTCTTACCTTAAATATGTCTATGGATGAGAGGAAACCATGGTTTTCAGTTCAGCTAAAACGCAATTCAATATTTTGTAGACAGCTGAAGACACTGCTAGAATAGGAGTCAATGGTTTGCTATTAGCACACTGTGAAAAAAATATTGAAATCGTCGCATAGCACACTCAAAGCCAAATTGTTCATCAAAGCGTTCTCATGGGAATTTATGCAGCTGTGCAATGTAGACTCATGCAAAGTCTTTAATAAATTAACAATACATTAATGTACATACATTTATTTTTTAAAAAGTATGGTATTTACTTTGGGCACAATGTCACAACTTTCAGTCAGTGAAAAAATAAAATTAACAAACAACTCCTATACATACTGTAGAAAAGCTCAACACATAATAGATTGTTGAGATGTAAATGCAACCAGGATTAGATCAACATGTACAATGCAAGATTACTTTATTCAATAAGAAACACAGTAATATTTAGCAGAAGTAAGATCATTAGATCCTGCTTATTATAGTCGATAACACATTCCTTACTTATTTAAAATAATGTCATTTTCAGACTTCCTGATACTTCTAAATAACTGAAAACAGTTCATGCTGCTTTTGTCATATTTACCCTGAGTCTGACAAAAGCACAGGAGAACAGTGTGTATTTACATAACTTAAGTTGACCAAAGCCACATGCATAATCTTTATAGAAGTAAAGTGCCGGCTTGTTTTTACTGATGTTTGTTCCTGCCACTCAAAACAATAAATACAGTAATAAGAATGCATTTACTTATTAAAGAATTATATCCATGCATGCAGACTTTAGCATCAGACACATGCACTTTGTTGTATACTATACATAATGCAGATAATGTTTTGAAATGGAGCAACAAGGCAGTACAGTGACTAGGCTCCTGCCTCACAGCACTAAGGACTCCAGTTTGATTGAACATGATGTGTGCAGTTTTTATATGTTTTTTTCCCTGTTTTGAATTCTGTATGATAGTGTATCCTATGCTGGAGAATCCAGAGTTGGCTCCTACTTTGTTCCTCACATGCATTTTACATTGACCTAGTGACTCCACACTGTATCTGTGCAAATGCTTGCAAATACAGTGCATCCGCAAAATATTCACAGCACATCACTTTTTCCACATTTTGTTATGTTACAGCCTTATTCCAAAATGGATTAAATTCATTTTTTTCCTCAGAATTCTACACACAACACCCCATAATGACAACATGAAAAAAGTTTACTTGAGGTTTTTGCAAATTTATTAAAAATAAAAATAACTGACAAATCACATGTACATAAGTATTCACACAGCCTTTGCCATGAAGCTCAAAATTGAGCTCAGGTGCATCCTGTTTTCCCTGATCATCCTTGAGATGTTTCTGCAGCTTAATTGGAGTCCACATGTGGTAAATTCAGTTGATTGGACATGATTTGGAAAGGCACACACCTGTCTATATAAGGTCCCACAGTTGACAGTTCATGTTAGAGCACAAACCAAGCATGAAGTCAAAGGTCTGTAGACCTCCAAGACAGGATTGTCTCGAGGCACAAATCTGGGGAAGGTTACAGAAAAATTTCTGCTGCTTTGAAGGTCCCAATGAGCACAGTGGCCTCCATCATCTGTAAGTGGAAGAAGTTCGAAACCACCAGGGCTCTTCCTAGAGCTGGCCGGCCATCTAAACTGAGTGATTGGGGGAGAAGGGCCTTAGTCAGGGAGGTGACCAAGAACCCGATGGTCACTCTGTCAGAGCTCCAGAGGTCCTCTGTGGAGAGAGGAGAACCTTCCAGAAGGACAACCATCTCTGCAGCAATCCACCAATCAGGCCTGTATGGTAGAGTGGCCAGACGGAAGCCACTCCTTAGTAAAAGGCACATGGCAGCCCGCCTGGAGTTTGCCAAAAGGCACCTGAAGCACTCTCAGACAATGAGAAATAAAATTCTCTGGTCTGATGAGACAAAGATTGAACTCTTTGGTGTGAATGCCAGGCATCACGTTTGGAGGAAACCAGGCACTGCTCATCACCAGGACAATACCATCCCTACAGTGAAGCATGGTGGTGGCAGCATCATGCTGTGGGGATGTTTTTCAGCGGCAGGAACTGGGAGACTAGTCAGGATAAAGGGAAAGATGACAGCAGCAATGTACAGAGACATCCTGGATGAAAACCTGCTCCAGAGTGCTCTTGACCTCAGACTGGGGCGACGGTTCATCTTTCAGCAGGACAACGACCCTAAGCACACAGCCAAGATATCAAAGGAGTGGCTTCAGGACAACTCTTTGAATGTCCTTGAGTGGCCCAGCCAGAGCCCAGACTTGAATCCGATTGAACATCTCTGGAGAGATCTTAAAATGGCTGTGCACCGACGCTTCACATCCAACCTGATGGAGCTTGAGAGGTGCTGCAAAGAGGAATGGGCGAAACTGGCCAAGGATAGGTGTGTCAAGCTTGTGGCATCATATTCAAAAAGACTTGAGGCTGTAATTGCTGCCAAAGGTGCATCAACAGAGTATTGAGCAAAGGCTGTGAATACTTATGTACATGTGATTTCTCAGTTTTTTATTTTTAATAAATTCGCAAAAACCTCAAGTAAACTTTTTTTCACGTTGTCATTATGGGGTGTTGTGTGTAGAATTCTGAGGAAAAAATGAATTTAATCCATTTTGGAATAAGGCTATATATAACATAACAAAATGTAGAAAAAGTGATGCACTGTGAATACTTTTCGGATGCACTGTATGTACAAGACAAAACCCTGTTATGCACTATAGCACCCCATGCAGGGTTGGTTCTTATATTGTGACAATTTTTTCAGGATACTTTTCTGATTCCTCCCTTTCCTCTAAAAAGTCAAATCTGCTCAGTGCATACTGACACTAATCATACTGAATGCATATATCCTACTCTATATTTGAATGAGAATTTAAGTTTGCGTAATTTGTAGAATCTATTGGTAAAACTGCTTTAACCTTTCTTACTAATTTGTAATTGAGTACCTGTCTGTATTAAGAGGAGAGATAATTTGTCTGTGCACAGATGATCAGAAAAACCTGATTAGTAACTATAAAAAAAGTGTTTGGTTTTAGTCACAACTGATACAGAATATGTTGCTGCTTATTGAATAAAAGATTCAGTTGCTTTTTCCCAAAGGGAACACAGATTCCACTTAAATAACATGAAAAAATATATTGTTTTCAACAATATGGCTTCATATACTGTTAATGGCTGTTTCACCGGTGCCCTGTAATCTCAAAAGTTTACATTTGCTTTTTTCATTTCCTTTCCAGGCATAAACTGAATGAAGATTCTGTGTTGCATCTGCCAATCGTGTATGTAGACAACCTGATACGTTTTGAACAGACTGCAGTGATGTGATGGACTAGACAAGACTGTGCTGCCACTTCAGCTAAGCTGTTAGTGCATGACAGATGTAGATACTGGTCAACATAAGCTTTATTAGTACAAAGTGGGAAATTCATGTGTTCATGTGCATTATAAGTAAATGACAAAGATGTTACACAAAAAAAGAGAAAAAAAACATTAAAACCAATCACTCATACTGTATACACCTATCAAAATTATTAAGCATTACCCATTGTCAGTGTTTCTGTGCCCTATTTAAAAACTATGTTACATGTTATTGTTTAAATTACAAAGGACATTGAAGGGACACACTTGCTGCATATTTTATTGCACTAGTAAAGTTAACAATATATTTAGCACTGAGCCAAAAACGAGTAAGTAACAAACTGTCAATACTTTATCCTTGAGATTCCCTAAATGTGCATTGTCAACTTTATAACCTGTGAAAACTAAAAGTCTCCTCATGTTAACTTTTGGAGCGACATTTCTTTAGTCAGCTGTGTATCTGACTTTAAATGTTGTTTTAGATCACCCATATCTGCATTGCTATACTCTTTAAGCTGATGCACACATTACAAATTTGAACTTAAAATTTTAGAAAAACTACAAATATAATAAGACATAAAAGTACTTCTAAGGACAGGCCTTTCAGCTTATAATATCTTAATTTCTATTTACATCAATTTCTAAACTACTATAAGGGTTTGAAATTTGTAGTTTTCTATGTGAAGAAACACTGTCTTACATGGTAATTTTGGCCTACACCAGCTTCCATCTATAAATCAGTGTTCTTTTCAAGAGCTCTTTTAAAGATATACATGACATATAATTTGTTTCTATCATAATTTCAAACATTTCTATTACATTATATCACTTATTAATTTGTTTGTTTAAACTAAAAAGATTCACACTCTTTAGTCTTCCTTCACATGTAATATGGAGGCCAAAACTAATTAAAACTTTCCATATAAGGCCTTCCAAGAGCACTGTACAGCATAACCTTCTTGACTTGTCTTTTTAATTCATTCTACAAACCGTCTTGTCATTGATAATGACGTCTCCACTAGAACACCTAAGACTCTCTCCCAAAGTGCACTTATGTTTCAGGACAATTGTCTATCTAAGTTTTACTTGTTATGTATAAAACTAGGGATGCTTTCATCGATTGGCCACCGATTGAAATTGGCCAATTTTAACTAAAAAAGATCTGGTTAGTGATTGGTTAAAAGACCAAAACTGATTTTTCACCCCCTGCTTTTCTAAGTTTTACGGTAATTTAGTTGCAGTGCTCCTTTACGCTAGATATTATTATGGTAATTGAGCGAAGACATGTCATTTTTTTCTTTTGCAGCAAACTTCTTACAGTGTAAACTAGTGATGTGCAGTTAACTTACGAACTAGATCTTTTGAACTTATTTTCATCACTGAATGAACATAATGGTATAATGACATTAAAGAATGAATCCTTTCGAAGGCATGCACAGTGCTACATTTTATATTGCACTGCAACAGTCCGAAAGACACTTAAATTGCTGCTGTCTTTAGGAAATTGTCCATCATGAAAACTGTATCAGCAAAATGTTAATGATGACAACTACCCAGTAACTGACTTGGTAGATGACACCAAGCACCTGCAACTGACCGGTTCACTCTGACTGAGTAACTATGATCATCTCAGTACATGGAGTGATTGAATGAATCAATAAACCCCTATTGCTCTGGAGAACCAATGCAAGTTCGTTGACGAACTGCAGACAAGAGACTCCCAGTACAGTACACTGAACTAGTTCACCGAAAGAATCAGTTTGTGTACTGAACAGAGGAACAAACTGCAAACAAGAGACTCATAGTACATTGAATCTTGTTTCACTGGCTGACTAGGGGAGGCATTAGAGGGCCAGCTACTGGAAATTGCTAATATTTATTTTTATGGAGCTACATTTATAAACATACAATTATAATACAACTTTGTTAGCCTACATTTTAACTGTAACATACACTAAAAGCATACCACTGGAACTTTGTCATATGCAACCTATCCAATTCTATTTATGTAGGTTATAGGCTAGCTTAAAACCAAAATGGAAATCCATTTTATTTATTCATAAAAGATGTAAGCACTCAATGTTGTGTTTCTTTCAACATCTATACTATAAAAATGTTTGCTTATTTGATTATGTGTGAATTATTTTTGTGTTGCTTCCTTTTTGTATTATTTATATTGTTTGGTGGTTAAAGTTTTTACATTGTTATGATACTATTCTATATTTTAAACTAGAATATAGCTTCTTGTTGATTTTGAAGTAAACAAATCAGTAATTCAAAAATTCAAATCATTTTGGTGAAATGAATGAAATGAATCAAACCACTAAAAATAACTATTCTGCACATCACTATTGTAAAGAAAGGGCAGCAACTGGAAGCTTGTTTTATTAATGAATGAGAGGCGATTGGTTTATTAGCCTTTACGGTAAAGAAAGTAATACAAAAAAACAAAAAGTAATCAAATGAAGTCATCCTGTGCAACTAGACAAATGGCAAGAAAAGCTACTTTAATGAATTCAGACCTTTTTATCTTGTCCTTTTAAATTACAACGGACAACAAGCTTTTTTTAATTACAATGCAGCATCTTACACTTTTAATTGGAAAAAGATAAAAATGAATTTGAAATCGCTGCTTAGTAAACAATAGGCTTTATTTAAAGATTTACACTGTGTTTTAATTTGCTGCTGCGTGTCACACAGCATAAATAAGAAACAAGTGCCACACTTAAGGCAGAAGCGCAGTCAGCATCTCAAAGGCTGGCACAGCTCTGCGCGCGCACCGGCTGCTCGACTTTTGCTGGGCAGGAGACGCCACTTTTTGCAGACACGTTCACGTGATCAAAAGTCTCCGCGCTCTTTGGAGGTCATTCATATATATATATATATATATATATATATATATATATATATATATATAGCAAAATACCCGCTTAGTAGTGGAAGTAGTGTGTTAAAGAAGTAATGAAAAAGAAAAGGAAACATTTTAATAATAACGTAACATGATTGACATTGTCATGAGTGTTACTGTCATATATATATATATATATATATATACTAGCAAAATACCCGCGCTTCGCAGCGGAGAAGTAGTGTGTTAAAGAAGGAAAGAGAAAGAAAAGGAAACATTTTGAAAATAACGTAACATGATTGTCAATGTAATTGTTTTGTCACTGTTATGAGTGTTGCTGTCATATATATATATATATATATATATATATATATATATATATATATATATATACACACAGTGGGATGCAAAAGTTTGGGTAACCTTGTTAATAGTCATTATTTTCCTGTATAAATCGTTGGTTGTTACGATAAAAAATGTCAGTTAAATATATCATATAGGAGA
This sequence comes from Polypterus senegalus, assembly GCF_016835505.1. NCBI lineage: Eukaryota > Metazoa > Chordata > Cladistia > Polypteriformes > Polypteridae > Polypterus > Polypterus senegalus. Next base: position 64,884,703 of record NC_053161.1, read on the forward strand.
CACACACAGTGATATTTGAGAAGTGAAATGAAGTTTATTGGATTTACAGAAAGTGTGCAATAATTGTTCAAACAAAATCAGGCAGGTGCATAAATTTGGGCACCGTTGTCATTTTATTGATTCCAAAACTTTTAGAACTAATTATTGGAACTCAAATTGGCTTGGTAAGCTCAGTGACCCCTGACCTACATACACAGGTGAATCCTATAATGACAAAGAGTATTTAAGGGGGTCAATTGTAAGTTTCCCTCCTCCTTTAATTTTCTCTGAAGAGTAGCAACATGGGGGTCACAAAACAACTCTCAAATGACCTGAAGACAAAGATTGTTCACCATCATGGTTTAGGGGAAGGATACAGAAAGCTGTCCCAGAGATTTAAGCTGTCTGTTTCCACAGTTAGGAACATATTGAGGAAATGGAAGACCACAGGCTCAGTTCAAGTTAAGGCTCGAAGTGGCAGACCAAGAAAGATTTCGAATAGACAGAAGCGATGAATGGTGAGAACAGTCAGAGTCAACCCACAGACCAGCACCAAAGACCTACAACATCATCTTGCAGCAGATGGAGTCACTGTGCATCGTTCAACCATTTGGCGCACTTTACACAAGGAGATGCTGTATGCGAGAGTGATGCAGAGGAAGCCTTTTCTCTGCCCACAGCACAAACAGAGCCGCTTGAGGTATGCTCAAGCACATTTGGACAGACCAGCTTCATTTTGGAATAAGGTGCTGTGGACTGATGAAACTAAAATTGAGTTATATGGGCATAACAAGGGGCGTTATGCATGGAGGGAAAAGAACACAGCATTCCAAGAAAAACACCTGCTACCTACAGTAAAATATGGTGGTGGTTCCATCATGCTGTGGGGCTGTGTGGCCAGTGCAGGGACTGGGAATCTTGTCAAAGTTGAGGGACGCATGGATTCCACTCAGTATCAGCAGATTCTGGAGACCAATGTCCAGGAATCAGTGACAAAGCTGAAGCTGCGCGGGCTGGATCTTTCAACAAGACAACGACCCGAAACACTGCTTAAAATCCACTAAGGCATTCATGCAGAGGAACAAGTACAACGTTCTGGAATGGCCATCTCAGTCCCCAGACCTGAATATAATAAGAAAATCTGTGGTGTGAGTTAAAAAGAGCTGTCCATGCTCAGAAGCCATCAAACCTGAATGAACTAGAGATGTTTTGTAAAGAGGAATGGTCCAAAATACCTTTAACCACAATCCAGACTCTCATTGGAACCTACAGGAAGCGTTTAGAGGCTGTAATTTCTGCCAAAGGTGGATCTACTAAATATTGATTTCATTTCTTTTTTGTGGTGCCCAAATTTATGCACCTGCCTGATTTTGTTTGAACAATTATTGCACACTTTCTGTAAATCCAATAAACTTCATTTCACTTCTCAAATATCACTGTGTGTGTCTCCTATATGATATATTTAACTGACATTTTTTATCGTAACAACCAACGATTTATACAGGAAAATAATGACTATTAACAAGGTTGCCCAAACTTTTGCATCCCACTGTATTTAGATATGCTTACATATAAAATCCGCGCTAGAGTGAAGCTGCAAAAGTCGAAGCGCGATAAAGCGAGGGATTACTGTATTTCATTAAAAATGTATTTTGGACAGTTCATTTTTCCTAAAGGAATGTTGGAAACTGGTTGTTGACCAGAGGTGAATATGAATCTGTATGGATGCCATCAAGGTATTAAAAAAAAAAAGAATTCAGGGAAAAGTCCTGTCCAGTCCTGTCTTTATTGCAGGGAAGGAAGTTATCGTGGCAGCACTGACATAAAACAAAAGCCAACCCTGTAGATGGACACTATAACTGGGTTACTACAATGCAGTTTGAGGCAATAGTAACCTTGATTTTGTGCCAGCAGATCACAATAAAAAACAGAATTCCTAATGGACTCCTGCAACATTTTTTTTTCTTTTTATGATGAAGTACCAAAAAGTCTTGATCAACGGGGCTGAATCTACAGAGGAGCTATTTTTGAGGTAAAAATAAAAACATTCTACTATTCTGATATTTTCTAGCAGACGAGCAACTTTTACAGAGCACACGAATGTAATTTAAAACAAAATGACAAGTGCAGTTAGAATCACTCCTTTAGCCTGTTCAAAACATACAGTTTATGGTATTACTCACTACTTAACAAAAAGACTGAGTATTGTAAAACCTAAACTAACTCCCCGCAAATGTTGCTGCTTAGGTAAACATTTTGTCAAAATTAATTAAAATGCAGAGCTTTCTATAATCACAAACATGCATTTCTTAATTTCCTTGTATTTTCATTAGTGACCAAGTGCAGTTTTTGTAAAGTGACACAGGTTGGAAGACAAAAAATAATGCTTATGCACAAATTTCATATTGGTCTGGTAGCACCTAGGAAGGTGGCTTCTCTTACAACAGTGTTATCTTTTAATTTACAAAAAATATTTTGCTATTGATATTAAATAATGTATTATATAAATAAAATATATTCTAATATTACAGACTAAGAACATTTACTGTATTTTCTAAACATATGAAGGTATAGACTGTCATAGGTGGTCCATGCCATCTGCATAATTTTAAGTAGACAATCGCACACCAAAAAGTGCAGGCTCCAATCAGGCACAGGTGTGTGTTTCACTCCATGGTTAATTGAGGTGCTGGTTGATGGTGCCGCATACACATGCAGAACCTGGTGGATTAGTCAGGAGCCTCAGTGGTGCCACAGAGGAAAGTGGATCATTGGATAATCGAAACATGCATAGCAGAGAGGGGTCAGAGTATGAAAGAACAAAAAGACAAAGGAAGGAACGGAGATTAAAAGAGAAAGGAGAGAAAGTATCAGGACAGAGAACCCAGTTGAAGTGAATGAAAGTAGGGGATCAGAAGTGAGCATCAGGGCTCAGGGTGTCTCCTGCACATACTGAGGGACAGGCGGTGGGAGATGTGTGTGGCTCAGCATAGCTCTCCACGGTTTCCAAAGGCCCGGCAATGGGGACCCGAGCCTGGATGTGATGGTTGACTGCACCTGCATATGGGATAAGATGAGTAGAAGGCAGCATTGGGGCTCAGGGTTGTTTTAAAGGAACTATCTCTCTAATTTGTTTTAACCTCAATTTTTTATGGAATAAATGTATTCATGGCTTTTTAACTTCCACATGGACACTGACAGTTTTTGTGGATAATTTATTTATGGGAGGAGCACTGCACTATTTATTTGAACACTGTTTTTGTTGGTTTTTAATAAAAGTGCTATGTCACTTAGGCACCTACCCCTTGCTATATGTATGTACTTATCTGCCCAGCTCATCTCTGTTATAGTATCGACAATCTATGTGCAAAATGCTCCCCAAAGGCAAACAGGAGCATGGAGCCAACCTGAACCATTACATTGACTCCTAACACCATTGTCAGCCTGAATGTGATAACAATAGCAAGTAGACCTACTGCACATGCAATTTTCTGAAATCTGAGTAAAACTTTTTAAAATGCAAGAAGGTCATCTATCTATGAGTTAAGAGTCAGTCTAAATTTTAACATTAAAAAACTTGGTTATGAAACCTTTTATGGTACTTTAATGTGACACTTCAAAATTTTACTTCTGTAACAGGCCTTTACAATTCTGTGCTTACCGCTACACTGGATAACCTTTGTCAGCCAGCTAAAGAATTATTATTATTTTTAAAAATGAAAGAAAGACGGCCAACAGGTACTGTAGATAGACAGCAAGTTCAGCTTCTAAAACAATTTCTGTAGCACAGACAGAGAACTCAAAACAGAAAATTAGGATTACATCATAACATTCCACTGGCAATATCTATACATGAGCAGTGCAGTAAAATTAGTGTGTAACAATATTCTTTGATTCTTAGACAAACAGGGAGGGAGCACTGGTGCACACTTACTGGTGCATGCTTGCTGCCTCTTCACTCTGTGAAAAAAAAAACACTCTGCGTTAAACCTTAAGATTTTTTTGATTACTTTTTACTTTCTCTCACTGTATGTTTCATTCACACATGCAAATTGCTGCTTTTTATCTCAGACTTGGATTTTTTTTAGGATTATAAAACCATTATTAACCAAATTAATAACAATTGATTTGGATCTCCATGTAGTTCACTGGATTAACCTTTTTTCAATTGCACGCTACTGCTTGAAGCCTGATTTATGAACATTTTTGCTTTACAATGTGTAGATCTAAATTTTTAGGAATATTCTATTTTTCATTGATACACAGGATCACTACCAGCACAATCTGCATGTGTCTTAACTGGGGAGATAGGATAATGCCTGTGCTCCCTTATGGAATCTTTCAGGGATATCGGAGCCCTACATGATTCCTTTGATTGTCCTTTTTGTGTATTTCATGCTCTATTTCTTAACATTTGAGTGGATTGTGTCGCACACGTGCGCATGGGAACCAGCTGAAGGGCCTAAACACTAGTAATTCTACGCCACGCCAGGGGGTGGCGGAGTGTACTGACTATCTCTCTCAGTCCCTTGCAGACTTATTCCGGGAAATCCCACCTGTTGCTGGCCCCAAGGATGACGTCACTTCCGGGCACAAGGACACCACTTCCAGTTCCGGCATAGATGACATCATTTCCCTTCCAGCCCTTTAAAACTGCCATCTTGCCTTAGTGCAGGCAGTTCTGTTCTGGACCCCGAACTAAGCACATTGTGCTATTTAAAACTACTTCTGCAGCCGATTCAATTATACGGGTGGCTGCCCCAAATCTTTATGATGTCTCTGACTCATTCTTATCACAGTGGTGTAGGAGGCAGGATGAAACCTTCCCAGAAGAAACAAGGAAGGAACCATGGATTTACTCAGGTAGGAGAGTACCGGGGCCGTGTTTCCGGGTGGGGGGCGCGCTCAGCGGTCCGGAGCGACACGTTCGCTTCCAGCAAGGGAAAACGAGCCCCTAGTCCTACACAAGAAGAATGTGGAGGAGACCCACCGACGTGGACTGGTTCCTGTGGGGAAAACGAAAAGGGCTTACTATGTTCTCTCAGAGGAGAGGACTGAGCCGTCCGTTGGGACCACGGTTCCAGAGACATACGGGCTGTCCCCAGACCAGCAGTTAAAGCACCTACAAAGTTGGGAATATGATCCGGAGAGATTAACCCGGGAGCAAGCTTATGCTCTCTGGGAAACTGTAGGTTTATGGCTGAAGCCATTCGAATTAACTACCCTGCAAATTGTGCAGCAGGTGGCCTGCTTCATCTTAATTAATGGTCTTCCCGTTACTTTTACCCAGCCGGTCTGGGGAGACTTTAATTCCATAGATGAGTTAATAACTCAATTAACAGCTAAGCCAGCCTCACAATCTGTGGGAGCAGAACGGTCCTCTAGTGGACTCCGTAGGGATTACGTTCTACCGTATAAGTCCCTTCCACATAAACCGAAGCCTGCTCTGATGTCCCAGGGGCGTGGGGTGGGCCGCTCGCACGGGAGAATGCGAGTGGAAGGGGAGAGGACGGTTATGTGCACTTACGAACCCCCTGGCTACTGGTCATACGGGAGTAGTGATTCTGAATGGATTTCCAGTTACAGCCCTTCTAGACTCCAGCAGCAACATCTCCGTTGTTGACTGCCGTTACGTACTATCGCAACAGTGGACGAAGAAAAAGACCAGTATACGCTGCATACACTGGGAAACAAGGACATACAAAATCGCCCTCTGTGTTATAAGTTACGAAGGCTTAATAAAAAAGTTCCCCGTGGCGGTCCACCCACACCCACCTTCTCCTGTGATCCTAGGGCGGGACTGGTCTGATAGTAAATGCGGAGTGCGGATAACTGCTCCCCTTGTTCCTGTAGGCCTAGTCATGGAAGGGGATAACCCGACTCAAGCTGATTCCACGGCGTGTAAACAGCCGGCGGAGATGGGTATGGAAGACTGCGAGGAGGATGGGGAGGCTCCTGGGCCGTCGCACTTAGATACGTCATCAACCCGGGCCTCGACGAGTCGGGAGGACTCCCCACCCCTTGAGGTCAGACCGGACCCTCTCTCCGACATGCACTTTCAATTCAACCAAATGCCGGCATCTTTCACGAGAAAACAATGGAATGATGACTCCCTGAAGTTTGCAAAAAATGCAGTCGTGCTTGTCAATGGCCAACGCACTCATCAGCCCATGCCACGCGGGCCCCACTTTGTATTAGACAATGATCTGTTATATCGAATAGCAGAGCATGAGGGCGGGGTGCGGAAGTTGTTACTAATCCCACGAACCTACCGGCGGCAGGTTTGCGAGATGGCACACGCCCACCTCATGGGAGGTCATTTAGGCACTGAAAAGACATTAGAGCGAATTAAGCTCCGATTTTATTGGCCGGAAATTAACGATGAGGTTCGCCGTTTTTGCATATCTTGTCCAGAATGTCAATTACGGCAAATTCCTAGGAGGGACCATGCTCCTCTCGTTCCCCTCCCCCGATTGATGTTCCTTTTGAGCGTATTGGGGTCGATATAGTAGGACCTCTGGAGCCCTCAGCCCGAGGACACAAATATATATTAGTCCTCGTGGATTATGCTACCCGATATCCAGAGGCAGTTCCGTTGTGCTCTGCTACTTGTAAAGCGATCACATGGGAATTAGTGGGAGTCTTCGTGCGTCTAGGGATCCCTAAAGAAGTCCTTACGGATCAAGGGACGCCCTTTACCTCGGCAATGTTCAAGGAAACGGCCAAGTTACTTAAAATAAAGCACCTAAAAACCGCAGTATATCATCCTCAAACTGACGGTCTTGTCGAGAGGTTTAACCAAACTCTCAAGCAGATGCTACGCAAGGTGGTCAGCGGGGACGGGAGGAACTGGGATCAGCTCCTACCCATCGTGCTCTTTGCTTATCGGGAAGTTCCACAAGCCTCTACGGGGTTCTCCCCTTTTGAATTGTAATATGGCCGACAACCCCGAGGGCTATTGGATGTCTTAAAAGAGGGATGGGAAGAAGAGGCTCTCCCCACTAGCAATATATTGGAGTATATTGCGCAGTTACGCGATCGATTCAGAAAAATCCGACCTTTGTTAAAAAGTCACATGGAAGAGGCGCAAGCAGCACAGGCCCACTATTATGACCGTGGCACGACTCTCTGGGAGTTCCAACTGGGGGATCGCGTCATGGTGTTAGTTCCTACCTCGCATTCTAAGTTGCTTGCCCACTGGCAAGGCCCGTATGAAGTTAAGGAGAGGAAAGGGCTTGCCGATTATTTGGTGAAATAACCCAATCGTCGGCCGAGCAAGCGGGTGTATCATATCAACTTGCTGAAGCCGTGAAAGGAGAAGAATCCCGATCCCTCCTCTGCTCAGCCCCGCTCTTTCTTTGCTCAGACCGACCGCCTTAACTTCGTCCAGTCCAATTGTCTTGGTCAGTAAGCCCGACGGGAGTTGGAGGTTTTGCAACGACTTCCATCATTTGAATCAAGTCTCCCAGTTTGACGCCTATCCGATGCCTCGCGTGGACAACCTCCTCGAGAGGCTGGGACAGGCAGAATATTTGACCACACTTGACATGACAAAGGGGTACTGGCAGGTTCCTTTAACGGACTCCGCGAAGGAGAAGACCGCGTTTAGCACTCCCAGTGGGCACTGGCAGTACCGGGTCCTCCCATTCGGGTTACATAGGGCGCCAGCAACCTTCCAGGGTCTGGTGGATAGAGTGCTCCGGCCTCATAACACGTTCAGTGCTGCCTATTTGGATGATGTTGTCATCTATTCCAGCACATGGAAGGACCACGTGCGGCAGGTGGAAACGGTATTGCGGACGCTGGGTGAAACTGGGCTTTGAATTAATCCTAAGAAGTGTTTCTTTGGGTTAAAAGAGGCTAAGTATTTGGGCTACCTGGTGGGTCGGGGTGCCGTGAAGCCACAGTGTTCCAAAGTTAATGCCATATTAAACTGGCCCCGTCCGATTACCAAGCGGCAAGTGCAGGCTTTCCTCGGTTTGGCCGGGTACTACCGCCGGTTTGTACCCCGGTTCTCAGAGAGAGCAGCACCCTTGACGGACTTAACAAAGAAAAGGGCTCCAAACCACGTGGTATGGACTGACAAGACTGCTGCTGCATTTTGTGACCTAAAACAGGCCCTTACGTCAGCACCCGTGTTGAAAGCACCCAACTTTTCACTTCCTTTCATACTCCAGATGGACACTTCGGACACAGGCCTGGGGGCCGTGCTGAGCAAAAGCGTCGATGGTGTTGAACACCCCGTCATGTACCTGAGCCGGAAACTGCTGGATCGGTAAACCAGGTATGCGACAGTGGAACGGGAGGCTCTTGCGATAAAATGGGCGATTACACAGTTGAGGTACTACCTCTTGGGCCGTGAATTCATTCTGGTGACGGACCATGCACCTCTCCAGTGGATGGCCCTTCACAGGGAGTCTAATCCGCGGGTCACTAGGTGGTTTCTTGACCTCCAACCATACAAGTTTTTGCTCATTCATTGTAAGGGTACTCTCCATGCCAATGCTGATGCCCTCTCTCGAGTTCACGACCTCTCGGACAGGTCCGCCCGTCCTGGTGGGTCTGGGCTAAGGGGGGGGGCCTTGTCATACACGTGCGCATGGGAACCAGCTGAAGGGCCTAAACACTAGTAATTCTACGCCAGGCCAGGGGATGGCGGAGTGTACTGACTATCTCTCTCAGTCCCTTGCAGATCTTTTCCGGGAAATCCTGCCTGTTGCCGGCCCCAAGGATGACGTCACTTCCGGGCACAAGGACACCACTCCCAGTTCCGGCATAGATGACGCCATTTCCCTTCCAGCCCTTTAAAACTGCCATCTTGCCTCAGTACAGGCAGTTCTGTTTTGGACTCTGAACTAAGCACATCATGCTATTTAAAACTACTTTTTCAGCCAATTCAATTATACGGGTGGCTGCCCCAAATCTTTATGATGTCTCTGACTCATTCTTATCACAATTGTTATCCCTCTACCATCACATTTCCTTACAGGCAAATTGTACTAAGATTAGTCCATCTTCTGATTACCCATGGCTGTGTACTTGAACCTCCAAGCTCTGGTAATTACTTTCATGTGTAGTTTATTTTATTTTCCTACATTTTAGTGGATCAAACATCAAGTAACATCACTTAATGTTTCCTCTGTACTCTTGCTGCACTCCCCCTTCCCACCTTTCCCGCTGTGCTGCTCTGCTTTTTAGTCAGCTTGCTGTTTCTCAAAGCAAATGGTACACTTTGCACAGAACAAATGGTAGGACTGTAATATTTTAAAAATATATTTTAGAATGCACAGCATCCAAAGTTTTTACACTGTAGATCGTGACATCATCATTGCCAGGCTACAAATGGCAATTTCATCAGCAACATTTGTTTTGGAATACACCGTCCCACTCAGGGTTTAGGGAATAAGGGTGTCAATGTGTAAGAGTGCCAAGTCTGCGCCAAATTGAAATAACACAAGGTCTATCAATTTATTATGGACGGCAACCTTGATATATTGTGCTTAACTAAAACATGGCAAAAACCTAACGTGTTTGCATCTCTAATTGAAGCAACTCCATCAGGTTATGTTTACTTTGCAGGAGCTCAGGAGCACTGTTCAGGGCAGAGAACTTTCATAACTGAACTAAACATCAAAAGATTACCAACTGAATGTCAATTGTCCTTCAAGTGTTTGGCTGTAAAACTGACAATGAAATCTGGTACTATCCTACTTATCGTTCTCTGCCAACATCTAAAATACAATTACTGTTTTTAGCTGATCTGACTTAACTGCTAACTCAGTTAAGTTCTCTTTTCCAGGTTGTTTTTCTTGAGGTGATTTTAATATCCACACTGACATGCCTACATGCAAGGTGACAAATGAATGCCTTTCCCTACTGGACTATTTTGACTTGGTGCAACATGCTGAATTTCCTACCCATTTTGGTGGTCTGATAAGATCTGGTCTGTACATTTGGCTTATCTGTTGGCAACGCTTACAGCACTGATCTGAACCTTTCTGATCACAAAGCAGTGCTTTTCACTGTGCCAGTGCCTCTTTTGGCTCTTAACTGTATATGTCAAATTTCTTTCAGAAACATTATCACTTCCTTTTTCCTTGCTGGAACTACTTGTGACCCTTTTCTGTCTTGTGCTTTTCCATGCTCATTAGTTTGTCTTGTTGATCACTATACCTAAGCCCTCCATTTAACATTAGATAAAACTGCTCCACTGCGGTGGGTTGGCACCCTGCCCAGGATTGGTTCCTGCCTTGTGCCCTGTGTTGGCTGGGATTGGCTCCAGCAGACCCCCGTGACCCTGTCTTCGGATTAGGCGGGTTAGAAAATGGATGGATGGATGGATGGATGGATAAAACTGCTCCATTAAAACACAAGGTGGTCTCTTTTAAACATTCAGTTCCATGGTATAATTCAGGGGTGCCCACACTTTTTCAGCTTGCAAGCTACTTTTAAAATGACCAGGTCGAAATGATCTACCTACATTAAAATGCTATATATATATATATATATATATATATATATATATATATATATATATATATATATATATATATATATATACACACACACAGTGATACCTTGAGACACGAGTTTAATTCGTTCTGTGACCGAGCTCGTAAGTCAAAATGCTCTTATCTCAAATCAGTTTTCCCCATTGAATGAATCGAAATGCCATTAATCTGTTCTGGACCCCCAAAAAACACAGCAATTTTTTTGTTAAATGTTTTTAAATAAGAAAAATGTACTTATAAATAACGAATATTGTATAAAAACACAATACAATAGAATGTACTGCAATAAACAGGTTTTATTAAGTACAGTATAATGTACAGCATTTACCTTGGAGATCAGGCGAGTTGAAGATGCTGACAGAGGTAGTGGAGAAAGGCTGAACTGAATAACTGAACGTTATTCACTGATTTTTGCCCTTTTCACCGCACCTTCTTCACTTTTATGTGCAGGGGTTTTCGAAAAAAACATGTCCAATGAAGTCTGTTTCATCCCCCCTTTCAGAATGTTTCTAAAATGCGTAATGCAAGTGTCATTAAATTGCGCCATTGCATGCCCAGTTGAAACTTTTTCCTGGGTGTTTCTTTTGAATAAAGTCCGAAAGTTTCTCCCACATTCCCAACATTTCCTTTATCTCACTTGTAGAGATAACTTTCCCCACCTCCTCCGCGTCACTTATTTTCTGCAAAACCTCCATGTGCTGCTGCGTCTGTAGCTCCTTTAGCTCCTCCATTGTCAGTTCCTCAGAGTGCTCCTCGATGAGCTCATTGATGTCACCTTCATCCATGTCCAGGCCCATGGTCTTGCCAAGGGATACAATCTCCTCCACCACTGCCGCTTCAGATTCAAGTCTTTCAAATTCCGTTTCAGACACAACCGAGGTCAAGGTCCTCTTTGTAACACCCTGCCATGCCAAATCGATAATTCTGAGGCATATAACAATGTTATAGTGGTCCTTCCAGAACTCTCGAAGGGTGAGGTTTGTGCTCTCTGTCACCTCAAAGCAGCGGCGGAACAGGTGATGGGTGAAGAGCTTTTTAAAATTAGAAATCACCTGCTGGTCCATTGGCTGCAGGATAGAGGTGGTGTTGGGTGGAAGGTAGAGAACCTTCATAAACCTGAACTCTTCGAGGATGTCATCTTCAGGGTTAGGTGGGTGAGCAGCAGCATTGTCCAGGACGAGAAGGGCTTGCAGAGGTAGGTTATTTTCTTGGAGATATTTTTTAATGTCAGGACCAAAGACCAAATTCACCCACTCCACAAAGAACTGCCTGGTGACCCACGCCCTCGGGTTTGCCCTCCACATAACCTGCAGTTTTACTTTCATAATCTTTTGTGAATTAAAGGCTCTGGGGTTTTCCAAATGATAAACAAGCAGCGGCTTAATAGTAAAAGTACAGTTAAGGAGGAGGTCAAGTTCATCAGGAATAGTAAAGGGGAATTAAAAGATACAGATAATGAAATAGCAGATGCCCTAAACTTACATTTCTGAGGTGTTTACAATTGAGCAAGTGGATAACCTCCCAGAGGTAAACACGACTACTAAGGAGGTACTGAGGGATTTGGAAATTGTAGAGGGAGAAGTGCTGCTCAGATTAAATAAGATGAAATCAAACAAATCACCAGGCTTAGATAATATTTATCCTCGTGTTCTTAAGGAGGCTAGTGAGTACATATATAAACCCTTGACACATATTTTTAGGAAGTCACTGTGCACTGGAGATATTCCAAAGGACTGGAAAATGGCAAATATCATCCCATTATATAAAAAGGGTGACAGGGCAGATCCAAGCAACTATAGGCCAGTAAGTTTAACATGCATCACAGGAAAATTAATGGAAGGAATTATTAAGGATAAGATTGAGCAACACATGGCAAGGACAGGAGTTATTCTAAACAGTCAGCATGGGTTCAGAAGAGGGAGGTCATGTTTTACTAACATGTTGGAATTCTATGAGGTTGCAACAAAAGCATACGATCAAAGTGGAGCTTATGATATTATTTATCTGGACTTTCAGAAAGCATTTGATAAGGTGCCACATAAGAGGTTGGGCATCAAGTTAAAAGAAGTGGGAGTTCAGGGTGATGTTTTTAGATGGGTGCAGAATTGGCTCAGACACAGGAAGCAGAGGGTGATGGTGCGAGGAACCGCTTCAGAACTGGCCGATGTTAAGAGTGGTGTTCCACAGGGGTCAGTGCTAGGGCCATTGCTATTTTTAATATATATATAAATGATTTAGATAGGAATATAAGTAACAAGCTGGTTAAGTTTGCAGATGATACCAAGATAGGTGGATTAGCAGATAATTTGGAATCCGTTATATCATTACTGAAGGACTTGGATAGCATACAGGCTTGGGCAGATTTGTGGCAGATGAAATTTAATGTCAGTAAATGTAAAGTATTACACATAGGAAGTAAAAATATTAGGTTTGAATACACAATGGGCGGTCAGAAAATCGAGAGTACACCTTATGAGAAGGATTTAAGAGTCATAGTGGACTCAAAGCTATCAACTTCCCAACAGTGTTCAGAAGCCATTAAGAAGGCTAACAGAATGTTAGGTTATATAGCACGATCTGTGAGTACAAGTCCAAGGAGGTTATGCTCAACCTTTATAATGCACAGGTGAGGCCTCATCTTGAGTACTGTGTGCAGTTTTGGTCTCTAGGCTACAAAAGGGACATAGCAGCACTAGAAAAGGTCCAGAGAAGAGCGACTAGGCTGATTCCAGGTCTACAGGGGTTGAATTATGAGGAAAGATTAAAAGAGCTGAGCCTTTGCAGTTTAAGCAAAAGAAGATTAAGAGGTGACATGATTGAAGTGTTTAAAATTCTGAAGGGAATTAGTACAGTGGATCGAGACTTGTATTTTAAAATTAGTTCATCAAGAACACGGGGACACAGTTGGAAACTTGTTAAGGGTAAATTTCGCACAAACATTAGGAAGTTTTTCTTTACACAAAGAACGATAGACACTTGGAATAAGCTACCAAGTAGTGTGGTAGACAGTAAGATGTTAGGGACTTTCAAAACTCGACTTGATGTTTTCTTGAAGGAAACAAGTGGATAGGACTGGCGAGCTTTGTTGGGCTGAATGGCCTGTTCTCATCTAGATTGTTCTAATGTTCTTAATCTTGCAGTCGCCGCTCGCATTGGTGCACAGTGCGAGGGTTAGCCTATCCTTCATGGGTTTGTGGCCTGGCATGCTCTTCTCCACTGCTGTTATATAAGTCCTACTTGGCATCTTCTTCCAGAAAAATCCTGTCTAATCACAGTTGAAGACTTGTTGAGGGATGTATCCTTCGGCCGCTATAATTCCTGCAAAAGTTTTGAGGTAATCCTCAGCTGCCTTCACATCTGCGCTCACTGTTTAACCATGCCTGACAACGGAATGAATGCTGTTTTTTTTTTTTTTTAATTCTCGAACCAGCCCCAACTGGCTTTAAACGGCTCGCCCGATGCCTTGTCCGTCGAAGTGCCTGGGGTCTGCTGCTGCAAATCAGCATAAATCGCTCGTCCCTTCTCGCAGATTATAGCCTCTTTCACTGTATCTCCTGCAAGCTGCTTCTCCGTCAACAACACAATCAGCAGCTTCTCCATATTTTCATGGATAGATGTCCACTGTTTAGAAATGATTTTAACGCCCTTGGCTGGTGTTATAGCCTTTATCGACTCCTTCTGCTTCAGTATGGTGCAGATTGTAGAAGTGCTAAGCTCGTCCTGCTTCGCCAAATCGACTACACGCACACCTTGCTCATGTTTTTCTATAATTTCTTTCTTTAATTCAATGCACATCATCCCCTTCTTCTCTGTACTGTCCTTCACACTCACTTTCTTTGGACCGATAGTTGGAAAAAAATGTTTTGCAAAATAACTGCAAGCACAAATGCGAGCACAACACTGAAGCTTCCACTGCGAGCTAACTGCTTAAAGTGAACGAGTGAGACATGGGATGTTGCGGCGTTCACTGTGGCGAGCTAAACAAACTAGCGGTGGGATGGGGTATCTGAAGCTGGCTCGTAACCCAAATTTTAGCTCTCAACTCAAAGCAAAAAATTGGCCAAGAGACTGCTCGTATCTAAAAAACTCGATAGCTGGGACACTCGTAAGTCAAGGTATCACTATATATATACTGAGTATACTTTATACATAAAATATATGTTGTCGTACCTTGCATAACTGAATAACCTTTATGGCACAATAACAATTCAATACATTTATGGTCACTACAGTATTTGGATTTAATAATCTTCATGTGGGAAAAGGCTGACTCGCATAAATAAGTACAGCCAAATAATGCAGTCAAGGAGGTAGCTCTTGGAAGGACTACTTATGCTTAATGATTGAGTGACTCACCCGGAACGATGGTCTGCCTTTGCTTTTGAATTCAGCCCAGTGAAAAATGACAGCTGTCCGATTAACTGCGATTTTAGTTCCCTCTCCTTTCTCTTTCTCAGATCACTTTTCGGAAGGAAGTCAGTTTAGTAGTTTTTATGAACAGTTCGAAAGTGCCTTTCCACATTTTCCTTCTTTGGAATAGCAATGATAGATTGACAGATCAGACAAATGCACTTCGATTGCGACATTGTGACAAAAAAATCCTCTTCCAATTCCACATCCAGCCCATACCCTCCCCAAACAATTTTTTTTTAAATCCTTTTTTTAGTCGATATAAATTGGAAGGCTAACTAGATCACAGCCGGAGTTTTGCAGTAGCTCACGCGTTTGATCGTGTGTGTGGGATGATCAGTGTGTTAGAAGAAAAGAGATCTCAGACTGGCCACCCTGTATGTCAATCAAGTGGCAAATGCCATAGGGAGGATATATGACGGACTAACATTTAAAAAATTTGTTTTTCAATGCAACACGATCTACCTGTACTACCTTTGCGATCGGCGATTTGGGTTCCCCTGGTATAACTCATCATTATGGTCTATGAAACAAGGTTATTACTTAATGAAAACTAAAATCAAAACTGAAACTATTATTAAAAAAACATTTTCGTAAATTAAAAAAAAATAACAAAACCAAAATGAAAAGTTAAAACTAAACGAAACTATTAAAGTAGCTGGAAAGAAACTGAAATAAAATAATAAGTTATTAAAATATTTTTAGTTTTCATTTTTGAATGAATTTTCTTGATGTTAGTCTTTAAGCCTTATAACTCTAAAACAGAAAGTCATACACCACAAACCGCCTGCACATATTCATCCAGTGAACGGTGGCTGGTGAAGGAGGGCAGCTGTTCACACAGCATTTGTGATGACAGAGCAAGCTGAATTCGGGTGAGTAAAGCATGTGAAATAGAAAGCAATTTACGTGCCACCTTTCTTTGCGCTTGTTGTATATCAAGATGTAATTCAAACGACTAAAATCAGAATGTGCTGGTCAACAATGTGTTTATCATATGGACAGAAAAATCATGAGTTAGTAACGTTTCAATTTATTTCTCATGTCACTGCTTTTTGTTGACAGCACTTCACCTGCCACTTTGCACAGGAGAAATCGTTTTTACTTTCTCATATACAAAGTATAGAGAAAGTATAGTAATCATGAAAAATTTCAGCCTCGATATTTTGATGAATCTTGATGTTATAGAACCCCCAGAGTCCAAAAATACTGTTTTTGTGGAATTGTGTTTGTGTCTAAACACGATAACTCAAAAACACAACTAGATAGATGGATGAAATTCAGCATGTGGTTGTTACACCACAATTGTAGGTCTATATTAACTTTTGGGCCAAATCCATCACCCGGAAATGGTACGTTACCTGAACACATACTCGATTTTTTCTTTTTATTCATGCAGCTGTAGAGTCCAATTTATTCAACTTTATTTTTATAATAATTGTTTAATATATTATTAATTTGATTTGTTGTTGATGGATGCTTAATGTACATAATATAAAAATGTAATCATTGTCTTGCGGTGTACTCCACAAATATCCATCCCCATATCTGAGTACACAAGAAAGTCGAGGGGAGACCATTCCTAGTTTTTGAAAATTAAATGGCACTGATCGAGAGACTGACTAGGTCTTGGATCAGCATATTGTTGCTGACCAATCACTTTTGCTTTAAAAAAGCTGACCAATCACTTTTGCTTTAAAAACATTGTTTAATAATGAAGCAATACAAACAAAGGTAGGTAGGTGAAGAGAGTCTGCCAAGTGATGAAAAACTAAACATAAACACACATTTTTTTGTATTTATTCGATATTTATTAATTTCTGTTTTAGTTCATATTCACAACTCAAAATACCTGCTGTTGTGAAAGTAATACATTAGCAGGATTATATTTTTAAAATATTTGTCTCCCTTTTTTCAATATTTTTCTCTCACTCTCAAAACAGATAGTTGAAATATCATATTCTTTTTGTTCTTAACATCAGCCATATCATACCAATTGCATACCAGGGATTTTTGCTGCCTTACATCTAAACCTGCTGTGGTAGTCTCCAGGTTTCCTGCAATCCTGCTCTGGATAAACAGGTTTAGATGTATATATTGTTCTTAATCTCAGATGCTATCTCTGTCGTTTTATGCCTGTCTGTACTCCTATTACCTTTTGCCCTGCTCATTATGGGTTTACTGTCCTTTATGCTGGGCTATTCAAGTCTCATTGACCCTAACCTTGACACTACATGATGTTTTTTCTTTGTTTCCCTCAGTACAGCTAAGTGGGGTCTGCACACTGATTCAAGTCTAAGAGCCCTGTTCTTCCTAAGCTCCTGTGATTTTCATGAGAAAATATTTTAAAAATTATAAAATTGTGTAAAATTGTTCATATTCAGTTATCTAGTTTTGATTATACTTGTTTTTATCAGACAAAAATAAAACCATGTAGTGTAGTAAGCTTCCACTAACATTAAACTCATATCCAAATCTGTTAAGCGTACAGTTCTGTCTGATTGTGATACAAAACTAAACTCCACAGGAGCTCCATGCCATAATTACTAAAACTAAAACTGAAACTAATAGATATAAAAATAAAATAGAAATGCCTTTGTGAAATAAAAACTAAACTAAAACTAAAAACACATGATGAAGGAAAACTAAAACTAAACTGAATTTCCAAGTAAGGTCAGAAAAAATATAGAAATAAAAACTAATATAAAAAGGCAAAACTATAATAACCTTGCTATGAAAGCAGCTGGTCGACGCCTACAAAGAGTTTCATGTAAACTCTCATTGTGCATGACAAGACTTTTTCCAACCATCAAAAAGCTTACAGAGGTGACCTATCTATAGCCAAGAATGCATACTATGGCAAAATAATAGAAAGTGGCCATAATAACCCAAGGCTTTTGTTCTCTGTGGTTAAAAAAAACTACTTTAACCTGCATCTGGCCCTATCATTTCTTTCATGGAAAACTTTGTAAAATTTTATCATCTACTGTACATTAATTAATGACTTGGTCTGAGAGATGAGGCTTACTACCTGTGTACTCTCTGGTTCCTATCCTCAATAAATCATGTCTTCATATCGTAATCCCAACTATTAAGACAATAATAAATACATCCATTGACACCAGCTCTGTGCCAGCTGTTTTGAAATTCACTTCTGAAAACCCAATGTTAAAGTCTGGTATTGATGCTGACAATCTGAGCAACTTTCTACCAATCTCTCACTTACCTTTTCTGTCTAAAGTGCTTGAGTGTGTTGCTGTCTCCCACATTACTAGTTACATAACTTGTAATAAGCTCTCAGAACCCTTTCATTCTGGTTTAACAGCTCAGCTGTGAAACTGCTCTGCTTTGACTAATTATTAGCAGACAGTAGGCAAACCAGTACATTAATTATATGAGACCTTAATGCAGTATTTGATATTGACAAGCATCATATTCTACTGTCAATAATGGAGAAAATTCAGGGTGTTGCTGGCATTGCCCTCTAGTGGTATAAGTCCTATCTTACTGAGAGACAAGAGTTTGTTAGCCTTGGCAACAGCAGATCCAGCATCAGTCACACAAGGGGTCCCTCAAGGCTCTGTCGTCGGCCCTCTATTCTTTTGTATTGATACTACATGCTTTCCTTTGGTCATATTATTCATAGCTTTGTACTAGGTTATTTTTATGTGGATGATGCTTAGATCTGTTCCAGTGTTAAAAGTTAAAGTTCCTTAGAGATTCCTAAGCTCACAACTTGCCTCAGTGAAACCTGAAAATAACTTTTAAACTTTTTAAAAAAATAAACTGCAGCAAAACTGAACTCATGCTAATTGGCACTGAGCGATCAGCTTAAGAAAATTACATTTTCAATTAATCAGGCATTCTTGTACTGCAAGGAATCTTGGCGTCATTTTTGATTCCCCCTCATTCTGCCCAAATAAACCACATTAAGAAACTTTCTTACTTCCACCTCCATAACATATCCCATGTTCTCTCATTCCTCTCCTTTTCTGATCCTAAGAAACTTGCCCATGTTTTTATCACATCCCAAATCGACTACTGTAACTCCCTGCTGACACATGCCCCTTCTAATCTGTTGTCACAGCTCCAGTTGATTCAAAACTCTGAATTTCAGTCCTTACAAAGACCAAAAACAGCAGTCACATAGTACACTTCCTGTTTCTACCTTCACTGGCTCTCTCTGGATCAAATATAAAATTCTGTTACTAACCTATAAAGCTCTAAATGGCCTTGCACTGGACATCAGTAACCTCCTCCATCATTATGTGTCTGCCCGCCAACAAAGGTCCACTGATTCTGGCAATCTTGTTGTGCCCAAAACAAACCTGTACTCAACGGCTGACACAGCCATCACCTGTACAGCACCTAGACTTTCAGACAACCTCCCTATGTTAATGAGATCAGTGGACTCAATTCATTCTTTGAAAAAAAACAAGTAAAAACTAATTTGGTCAGGAAAGCTTTTTAACCCTGTCCAGGGGCTTCATTTATAAAACTCTGTGTGCACCATCACATCTATCAAACCTACCTTGCTTGAAAATAAATGAATCACAAGCTGACCCTGGCCATGGAGACACAATGTTTCTCAGCCACATTTTTCCATAACAGATGACTTGGGCGTTAATGAAATGCAGCTGTTCATAGTTAACAAAAAAACAGCTTCATTCTCTGCGCCCTTATTGCAATATGAGTGCAGTAAAGTGATCCAATTACATTAGGAGAGCCAGAAACTGCTGCAAATTGATGTTCTATGTTGGCAAGCTATGCTATGCTATGTTTTGTGTATATACATCCACACCATACAAAAACTGGATGTAGTGCCTTGCCAGTCAGTTAATGGCTTCCAGCATAGAAGGCACAATGGAGATGAAGCTTTGCTGAGATATTTTTGACATATCAGCTAGTTCTCTGAGTACTAACAATATGTAGCCGATATAAACTAATTAAAAGCAAAAAAAGGTTCTTCAGTGTAAATACGCAGAATCAACCATGTTTAAAATGCAACTAAAATACAATCTATACGTTATATTCAATGTTTATGAGGTGTAGTATGTTTGTGATGTCAATGCACATTATAGTAATAGCTCAGAAATATCAATCATTATGCATGTGAATTGTCATTTAGCTGGTTAGGCTGTATTTCCCTAATTAATCAAAAGTGTCGTCATTTCCCAGTTTCTCCAAAATATTGCATGTGCATGAGTCAGACTTATCCTAAATAAATGCATGTTCCCCCTCAGGTTTTCTTTTACAAATCCAACCATTTGCGTGGAAAGTGCTTTATAAATGAGACCCAAGTCCTCAGGATGATTTGCATTTGTATCACAAGTAACAGTATCTTGTTGTTTCAGGGTTTTGCTGATGTATTTAGCATCTTTTGTATTTTTGTTTTGGTTTATTATCTTATTCAAATTCAAAGTTTTATGCTTCCTGTATTTATCTTTTATTGTTTTAAGTGGGTATTATTTTTTTCCAATGTTGTATATGTCTTTTTCTCCATTTTCAATTTCTGTGAAGTGCGTCAAGCATGGGAAAGGTTCTAAATAAAATTATTATTATTCAGGTAATATTTTCAGCTGTGAAGAAACAGAATTTTTATTTTTGACTAAAACTAATATTTTTATCCATCTATTCTGAAAAAGCAGAAACTCATCTGGTTTTACTTCCAAAACACAAATGAATTTTTATCTTTATTGTTTAATTAGAATATTATATATATATATATATATATATATATATATATATATATATATATATATATAATCTGAAATCAAAATGATTTTACATTTTCAGAACATAAACACTCAACAGAAAAATTGTTACTACATATTGTTTAAATAAGTACTGTAACTGTAATTGGCAAAACACAAACACATGTATGCAAACAATTATTTAAAAATATTTTTAAAATATTTAATGTTGAGGCAGGCAAGCAGACAGACAGACATAGCCGTAGAGTGTTGTACCGTGTTAGCCATAGATTGATACAGAAGAAAGTAGGGTGAAATGACACCATTTATTGGCTAACTAAATAGATTACAAATGCAAGCTTTCGAGGCAGCTAAGGCCCCTTCATCAGGCAAGGTGTAACCTTCCATGTGAATCCGGTACATTGTGGTGTCTGGTATATCCATAGCAGTAGAGTGTTGTACCGTGTTAGCCATAGATTGATACAGGAGAAAGTAGGGCGAAATTACACCTTGCCTGATGAAGGGGCCTTAGCTGCCTCGAAAGCTTGCATTTGTAATCTATTGGATCTACACAAATTCCAGCTACAAACAATCAAACACGTAAGCAGCACCAAAAATGTCACATCAATAGATAACAAATATCATATTTAAATGTGCAGTTACTGTTATATTAGACATCATTACTGGTAATGATGTTCCACTATTATCTGTGTATAAAAATAAACTTGAATCTGAAACTTGAAACCTGAGGTATCATGTATACTGCTTAAAATGTAACTGAAATCAAGGCATACTTTCATGGAATCATCCCTTGGTAGGAGATATGCCTCACATGCAGATACAACAAAATGCTGTACCCACCAATTGTAGTATGCTGCTAGAATTAGTTTAAAGTATTGCTGGTAATATATTCACTCCTGTGTATTTAGAAAAGAGAGAGATTTCCAAATGCATCTACCACTCTTTCTGACAGAAAGTTGTATGCTGTGTACCTCTTTCTCTTCAGCTCCAGCTAGCAGTCCCTGGGGTCTGAGAGTTCATGGAAGCTGAATGTCTGATGCTATGTTATTCTTATATCAACAGATGCTATAATTGTGCTGTAGTGATGTAAAATAGATGCCAACAAAAACTGACTACCAAAATGATATGCCATATCTTGACAAAAATATTCAATTGCACCTTTTTTTTTTTTAAAAAAAAAAGACTACATGAAAACCATTATTACTGCCACTGAGACCTAATCAGCCCCTTGCATAGTGTAATATGATAAACACAACATTAAATTGCCTAAACATTTATACTGATATGCTTAAATAAATAACTCCATGACATTTACCTTAAGATCTTCTCCCTCCATTTTTTCTAAGTATTTTTTAGATTTTCTGCTAACTTTCTATTAGAAACCATGCTTCTCTTCACCTTGGTATGCTTTGCAATTCTCTGTGAATGTTTGTCAAGCATTTCAGATATGTTACCTAATACAGTCTTATGAAATATTTATGAAACCTCATTATTTTGTTTACTATAATGAGAAGAAGCTCCACATAGACAAGACTAATTTGTCCATGTCTTTTGCAGTACACAATCTGAACAGTTTAGTTATATAATTCTAGTTTACCCAAATATTGAATGTTTTTTATGTTTGTTTTCCCAATACAGAAATAAGAAACACACCAGGAGCCCTAGGTTCTATACACTGAACAGGGCACTTGTTCTATCTTAGAAACAAAGTAAATTCAGCAGCAGAAAATTTGCTGTTTACTACACATATAGAAAAGGAAGTTTTAATCTTTAGCCCCTTGTTTCCACTGAAAGGAACTCTTAATGCTTCAGCATACAAAGCCATTTTGGACAATTTCATGCTCCCAAATTTGTGGGAACAGTTTGGGGATGGCCCCTTCCTGTTCCAACATGACTGCACACCAGTGCATAAAGCAAAGTCTATAATGAAATATAGATGAGCGAGTTTGGTGTGAAGGAACTTGACTGGCCTGCACAGAGCCCTGACCTCACCCCAAAAGATGATGAATTAGAGCAGAGACTACAAGCCAGTGCCTGACCTCACAGATGCTCTCCTGGAAAAATGGTCAATAATTCCCATAAACACACTCCTAGCCCTTCCAAAAGAGCTGACACTGTTATAGCTGCAAAGGGTGAGCCAACTACATATTAAAGCCTATGTTTTAAGAATGGGATGTCATTAAAGTTCATGTGTGTGTAAAGGCAGGAGTCCCGATACTTCTGGCAATATAGTGTATCTCAAATACCAGGTCCCATAGACAACATTCTATGAGGGACAAGTATTTTCTTCCTAAAACCATGTGCTACAAAAATATGCTCAGTAGTACTAAAAGGACTGATTCTGCTAGCTCTAAATTTGTATAAAAAGCAGTGTTGTATAAACTAATCAACATCCATACTTGAGCAAAAGTAGAGACACCTTCCTTAAAAGTTACTCATGTGAAAGTAATATTTGTGTTATCTGATATTAATTATACTTACGCACAAGTAAATTTATGACCTCTCTCTCATTCATCCATCATTCTACTTTCAAAAGCCATTTATTTGGAGAAGGGCCATTGGGAAGCTGGAGCCTTTCCCAGGAAGCATCAGGTGAAAGGCAGGAACAAGTCTTGGATAGAACACCAGCTCATTGCAGGGTGAACACACACAAACCTGGGGCCAATTTAGCATCATCAATCCATCAGAACCTGCATGTCTTTCAACTGTGTAAGGAAATCAGAGTACTGGGAGGAAAAACACTCAGATATGGAGAGGATGTGCAAACTCTACACAGGGAAAACCCAGGATTAACACTGCACTACATCAATTTATAAACTGTATAGTCAAAAAAAGTTTTTGCAAACTTAAAATAATTAAGACTTACTTTTTTTTTGCACAACTTTTATTCCGATTACTAACCTAACTGCCAACTAACAGCAAGCTATGACATTCAACATGAGTGATCAGTAACTCTGAAGCTATGACAATCAGCATGAATTGACATCTTAATGTTTATACCTTAAATCATTAGGGTATAACCTAGTAGAAGAGGTGTACAGGCTTCCACTACTTTTGGAAGGAGCTAATTCATTCCTAAAAATCCCTTTGCAAAATGATTTTTTGTAATGTGAGTAATGTAATGTCCAGTTAAAATTACTGAAAAAAACTTTTAAGTGTTCCCTTACCCCAAAAATGATCCCCATTATTGGTCAAAGAACACCAAACCACAGAAAAAAATGGACAGAATTAATGTAATAACATTAGTCATCAAAACAAACCCTAATAATGTTCAATAAAGTGCTTTACCTAAACTATATCTCTTCTAATTTAACATTCAAAGGAATGGCCTTTTGTTTTTTTCCTAGGGTCTTTCCAACTGTTGGATGATCTGTTTTGGAGCCGTGATACTCATGATAATCTGAGAAGACATGTGAGTGAACCACAGCATATGAAGGTACAAGTACAATTCGCTTCAACCTGTGGATCTAGCTCTACCTCATTCAGCAGGCTCCACTAAGGCAATGTCTGAAAGCAGCAGTATCAGCTGTGGAAATAACTGAGACAAAAAGTGGATGTCACCAACATCCAGCTACGCCCTGTTCCAAAGGCTGCAGTGAAGTGTACTTCAAACAACTACATAGAAAATTGGATGTTATTCTTCCAAATTCCTTATGTTTTCCATTGAGCAAAAAGAAGCAAGCCTCAACTAGACTTTAATATTGCCAATTATTCAAAACATCTTTATGAATATGAAGAAAAATATAAAGAGAATCCAAAAAGAATCCAAGATGCAATCGTAAACAGTTTTTGGGGAGGTTGTTAACTGTGAGAATTACAGACTGTGTCAGAAGGAAACAGAATATCCACTTCCCCACCACACGCCATCTCTTTTGTGACAACAAGTAACAAAGGAGGTGTCCTGATGCACTCTATTACAGTAAAAATGATTAAAGAAAAATTTCTACCAGTATACTACATACCACTACTCAGTTACTTAATTGTAGCACTTTTGGCAGCAATTCTGGCACGGAATCTTCTTGGGTATGATGCAACCATTTTCACACACCTGGATTTGGAGCTTTTATGCCATTCTTCTCCGCATTTACTCTTGGGTTCTGGTAGACTGGATGGAGACCATCGATGCAGAGGTATTGTCAGATCTCTCGAGCAGAGTTGTCTCTAAGCCAATCCTGTGCTGTCTTTGCTTTGTGTTTTGGGTCATTGTCCTGGTGAAGGTTGTCCCTTTAGGCCCAGAGCACTCTCAAGCGGGTTTACATTAAACATATTACTGTACTTAGCTTTCCCTAATCCTTGTTTAGTCTCCCAGTCCCTGCAACTGAAAAACAACTGCCACCATCATGCTTCAGCACTGCAATGATATTGCACAGGTGATGAGTGGAGTCTGGTTAACTCCAGACATGACACCAATCTTTATTTCAGACCAAAGAATGTTGCATCTCACAGTCTGGGAAAGCTTTAGTTGACTTTTTGCAAACTACTAATGGGTGTACATGTGTCTTTTACTGAGGAGGGGCTTTTGCCAGGCCACTCAGTCATAAAGCCTAGATTGGTGGAGTGTTGCAGTGATAGTTATTCTGATGTTTTGCCCACATGTCTTCTCTGCAGCTCAGTCAGAATGACCATCGGGTTCTTGGTCACCACACTTACCATAGCCCTTCTCCCACAACTGCAAAAATTGGCTATTTGGCCAGCTCTAGGAAGAGCCATGTTTGTTTAAACATCTTCCATTTAAGAACTAGGAAGGCAGCTGTGCTTTTGGGAGCCTTCAATGTCACAGAACTTTTTGTAAGATTTGCAAATCTGTGCCTTGAAATAATCCTGCCTCTAAACTATACAGGCACTTCCTCCAACCTCATGGCTTGGTTTTTGCTCTAATACACATTGTCACCTGTGGGACCTTACATAAACAGTTGTGTGTCTTTCATAATCAAGTCCACACAATTGATCTAACTAGAGGAGGACCCCAAACAAGTTGTAGAAACATCTCGAAGATGATCAATAGAATGGGATGCACCTGAGACAGATTTCAAGAGTCATAGCAAAAGTTATGAATAACTTAGTCAAAGTGATATTTCAGTTTTTTATTTGTATTAAATTTGCAAAACTTTCTAACCTGTTTTCACGTTGTCATTCTGAGGTACTGAGTGTTGCTTGATGTGGGGAAAAATTAGTTTAAATAATTTTAGCATAAGGCTGAAACTTTGAAGGGGTCTGAACACTTTCTGAATCCACTGTATATTGGAGTAAAAGGCTCCATTTGCATTTGAAAATATACTGATAACCAAATAAAAGTAGACCAAAAATGTTATACTCAAGTAGAAACTTTCGCTAAACATACTCAATTACAGTAACTAATTATTTCTACTTCGTTACTGTATGACACATCTAGACAGTAAATGGAATTTTTGTATCTATTATTTTAAAAGAAAAGTAGGTAGCCATAATCTTTGCTTTTATATTCAGGAAAATGTAAAAGTTAATACTCAATAAAATGTTATTTTTCATTTTTTATATCAACCCACTTGATCCATCCAGGGAAATTTTTAACCAAATAAAATGACAGAATTGTGCGACACTGCAAATTATTTCCAAAACTGACAAATAATCTGCATTACTATAAAAATGAATATTAAATCACTGTAATATACAATGTACCATCTACTGTGATGGATGCATACTGTATACAATAATTGCTTTTACTGCTTTCTTATCTAAAAAGTGATCATTTGCTAATGATGCAATGCCTCAGAAGTTAGTTAATTAAGTATAGAAATCTTAAATGGGCCACTGCTGTTTAAATGTGTATGTCACTTTTTTAATTGTAATTTTTAATTGTAAGCACGGAGTGCCAGTAAAATAGAACCTGGTAGCCTAATAAATACTGTACATCACAATCTTTGCATAAAAAAGACATGACAGATTAAACTTTTCCTCTTCATATATTTTTAACTCTTGATGTGAGAAACTGTCCTGTCTCAGCAGACATATATTTGATATTCCATTTTTCTTCTGCCAAGTATGATGTAATAAGTGCTATAACTGCAACAATTCTTTCTTGTAGACAGTTCATATCAAGACTTTATTCTTCACAGTCAATACTTTTGATATATGCTCACAAGAAAAAAATCCAAAAATGTTACATCTGGTCTTCTGGGCAAAGACTTGGATATTACACACCGAATGTTGGAGCAGTATTTGCTCACTGGCTGGGACACAAATAGTGATTGCTAAGATACAAAAGACAGTTTACATTTTTCTTCTACATTTCTATGTAAAGATTAAGATTTTTTCCCTGTTATTTACATAATGAAAACATTTTTACATGGTGCAGTTCTGTTATGGGTTAGTCAATATTAAAGAATTCATCAGATAACTGAAAAATATTCAATACACTATTTGAGTACTGCTTAGCAAACCTCAAACATTAAAATATATTAAAACCTTTAATTTACCCTTCCTTGTCCTAGAAGGCAAAAATGGCAATATTTACTGCAATTTTTTAAACAGTGCCCACTTCCTAAATTTAAGGACTTAACTAAATATTCTGTTTACCTGTTACTTCAGTATGATTCTGAATGTCCACAGATGAGTTTTGTATCTCTTTATATGAACTTGCTAAAGTCTGTATTTTGTATGTAAATACAGTAGGTTTTTTTGACATAATATTTTGTTAAACATATTTAATCCAATTCTGAGTCACCAGTGGCTGAAGAATATCCTAGTAACACTGGATGCAAGGGGGGATCCTGCAAAGTCTAGCACGGGGCCACTTGTGAATACATCCATGCCGAGTGAATTTAAAATGACCAATTAACCTAATCTAAAGAGGCAAACAGGCAAACTCAACAACCATGGATGGAATTTAAAATAAGGAAACTTCAACTATGAAGCTGCAGTCTTAACCACTTAAACATTGTGCCACCCAAGTAGGATGATTAACAACAGTTAATTCTAAGGAATAAGCACATGCAACTCATAATGTTGTCAGTGGACAAAGAATATAATTTTTGTTATACAGTACGTGAATTGCAAACCTCTGCTTATAGAAGGTAACAGCCATATGTACACTGATGTCAATTTAAAAAGTGTTTTCATTGAACTACTAGGAATACCTGGTAAGAAATATTTAATTTTATACACACAGAAGCTGATAAGCCACACAAAACTACAAAATGATATAGGGTACACAGATTATAACTATTATATATATATATATATACATACTTATATACTAGCTGATTACCAAGTGGCTTCGCTCACTGAGTGCAAGGGAAAAAAATAAAATGTAGTATATAAATTATTAAACAGTAAAACATTAACATGTAAGAAGTAAAGATACATTGCGCAGTACTGGAGTGCTTTCGGGTAAAGTACATTTCAAAGGCACTATAACACAACTGGTAAGTAGCACTAACAGCAGCTTAAATGTATTTGGATCATTTCTCGGTAGTAGACCCCTTGTGAAAGGTGCTACACGACTGCTATGGTATAGAAATTACATTTTCTATGCGATCCTGCAAAGTTCTGCCTGACAACCTTGCACTACGTGCCTATGATTTAAGAGAAAAATTATTCTAAAAGAAATGTGGATGCTGCCCTTCTGTGCTTAATGGGCAGAAGGTCCAAATAATTCCCAAGTCCAAAACTTAACATGAAGAGGTCGGTACATCTTCTTAGATGTAAACCCTCCATCTTCTTAAAAGAATTTATCACAAAAGCAACCTTGAATGTTGCAGGGTTTTAGTGACGTGAACTCAACTTAAGGGACAGTAAGTAGTCGTATAGTGCAATTTACAAAGAGAGTTTTGCTTCGATGGTGCCAATCACACTCAATCGCAATGATTTCCACTCTCCCAGGATCCAAAGGGGCACTTGAAGTGTCACAAACAGTGCGAGAAGAGAGGACACCGCCCAAAACTGCGAAGCACTCAACCTGGCAGAGCAGCCCAACATTCCGCGCCTCTGAGCGTCCACTTTGTTCACACGACCCCTCGCTGAAGGCGGTGTCGTCTTCACATTGTTTACAGCTCAGCACAGTGAAAAAGTACAAAGACGCAAAACTGTTTTCATCATCTCTTCTACTATCAAGTACTGCCAATTAAAAAAAGTTATAATGTGGCAGTTTCTGCGACAGTCTTGTGAACGAATAAATAAAACTTCTCTGTCGGAACACGCCTGGTGGCGATCGGCTCAGAGCTGGAGTCCAGAGAGGAGGGCTGGGAGAGGGCGATGCGGGACACACTTCAATGGGATAGATCGGCGTGTTTGTGTTTACTTCTTTTCAATATCAGTAAAGTAACTTTCACACAAATAATAATTCATAAAGACGATATAAAAATGGCGCCCACAAACGAAGTGATTAGTTCCTGTATTATAATATGTTCTCTGGTCTTACGTAATTTCCATTTCGCGTGGTCATATGTAATTTCTGTTTCAAACGCGAAAAGTATATATATATAGATATATACAGTGCATCCGGAAAGTATTCACAGCATAATCACTTTTTCCACATTTTGTTATATTACAGCCTTATTCCAAAATGGATTAAATTTATTTTTTTCCTCCGAATTCTACACACAACACCCCATAATGACAACATGAAAAAGTTTACTTGAGGTTTTTGCAAATTTATTAAAAATAAAAAAATTGAGAAATCACATGTACATAAGTATTCACAGCCTTTGCCATGAAGCTCCAAATTGAGCTCAGGTGCATCCTGTTTCCCCTAATCATTTTTGAGATGTTTCTGCAGCTTAATTGGGGTCCACCTGTGGTAAATACAGTGGATTGGACATAATTTGGAAAGGCACACACCTGTCTATATAAGGTCCCACAGTTGACAGTTCATGTCAGAGCACAAACCAGGCACCGCTCATCACCAGGCCAATACCATCCCTACAGTGAAGTATGGTGGTGGCAGCATCATGCTGTGGGGATTTTTTTCAGCGGCAGTAACTGGGAGACTAGTCAGGATAAAGGGAAAGATGATTGCAGCAATGTACAGAGACATCCTGGATGAAAACCTGCTGCAGAGCGCTCTTGACCTCAGACTGGGGCAATGGTTCATCTTTCATCAGGACAACGATCCTAAGCACACAGCCAAGATATCAAAGGAGTGGCTTCAGGACAACTCTGTGAATGTCCTTGAGTGACACAGCCAGAGCCCAGACTTGAATCCAATTGAACATCTCTGGAGAGATCTTAAAATGGCTGTGCACCGACGGTTCCCATCCAACCTGATGGAGCTTGAGAGGTACTGCAAAGCGGAATAAGCGAAACTGGCCAAGGATAGGTGTGCCAAGCTTGTGGCATCATATTCAAAAAGACTTGAGGCTGTAATTGCTGCCAAAGGTGCATCAACAAAGTATTGAGCAAAGGCTGTGAATACTTATGTACATGTGATTTCTCAGTTTTTTTACTTTTAATAAATTTGCAAAAACCTCAAGTAAACTTTTTTTAACATTGTCATTAAGGGGTGTTGTGTGTAGAATTCCGAGGAAAAAATGAATTTAATTCATTTTGGAATAAGGCTGTAACATAACAAAATGTGGAAAAAATGATGCGCTGTGAATACTTTCCAGATGCACTGTATATATATATATGAGTAAAACAAACAATCCTCTATGTATTAAACATTACCTATCCAACTATCTTCTTTTTTAAGCTATCTGAGAACCACTTTTTAGCTATGTTTTTATTTCTTTCCAAACTCTGTCACTTAATATGTATTCACTTTAGTATTGTAAAAAAAAGGCACAAACAAAAAATAAGCATTTTTTTCTCTTGTAACACTTCTCTATAATACCAGCAAAAAATAGGTAACAAAAGGCAGTCATTACTAGGCAAGGATGAATTAGAAATTGGCAAACAAGTGACAAATAGAATTATGGTCAGGTTGATAATTACAATAACACAATTATAACAATAGTTTCAGAATAAACACATTTCATGTTATACAGGCCAAGAGTAGAAATAGGCCAATTTTAATTTAAAAGAAACAAAAATTTTCCACTTAAAAGACCACTTGTAATGTAAACTTGCAGGCAAGGCAGGCATCCAAAATAATGTTCATGGACTACTGAATTACTGTAAGCAAGAAACACGATCAACTAGCTGAGTGAGCTTTACCTGACACACAAGCTGGGGGGCATGGTAAACACTGAGACAGCATGGATTAGTCAAATAAATATAATTCTTAATTTGCAGTATATTTTTACATTGGAACTGATTTCTTGTTGATGTTCTTTAAGACTAGATATGGTTAACAACACCATTAATTGGGTCAACAGGTCAACCTGGATGCACTGTGAAAGAAGAGTTCAACTGGAAAATTGGCCCCTTTTTTGGAACTTCTAGAAATATTTTTAATAATTAGGTATAAAATACATCTTATCAAGTATTTATACGTACATGCATATACTTAATAACTGCTACAATTAAATTGTTTTACAGAAATGGTTCTATTTATGAAATGTATTCTTAAAATAAAAAACAGTTGTAAAATTACAACTAGCAGCAAGGCACCCCAAGAAACACTGTTATAAAATAAAAACACTCTCAAACTTGCTTAACTCCATGGCAGTCCATTGTCTCTAGTTCACGACAAATTACAAGTCTACTGTAGTAGCTATAAAATGGGAAGGCAAATATTTCAAGTTTCCTTGTGAAAAATGTACTATAGGCATCATGCTTTAAAGGAGGCAAATCCTGCTTAATTCCTAAAAAGGACTTTTTCTTTTACAATTTAATTAATCTCAGTTTAGAAGGACAATTCATTTTTATTTCACACACGGATGGGTTTGATATTTTGCTTTTTTTAAAGACAAACCAACAGAAAGTAAAGGTTGAATCTGTTTTATCCCGAACTGTGTTTAATGCACTATGAACATCTCCTGTACATGTGTAGGGCTTGATATACATGATGCTTTTTTTTCAGATGTGTTGTGCATAGTTTACCTGCAGAGTCAAATTCAACAGAAGGAATTATTTAACTAAACAACAACCATGAAGGCAGACTGCATGAACACCCCAATCTATGAGAAAATCTGCCCTACAGAAAAAAAGAGCTGAAACCTAAATGTAAAAATCCCATGAGACCTAGGATGAGCAGGGTTTCCAGATCAGCTTGGAGGCAATTTCATTATTACTGAGAGAAATGGATTTGAACCGTGGGTGACTACTCTCTTTGGGGCAGCAGTGGGCACGTCTCAAATGATACTGATTATTTCATACTCATTTAAGTCTATCGCCTTTGGTGTGAAGTCATCATATTTAAGCATGATTGACAACACTTACCTTCTCTATTAAGTCTCATCACCTCCCTGCATTTTCCAAGCTCTTTGCCAGTCTCTTCTAAATCTACATCTGCAGATAAATGCAAAATGAAATAAAATAAAAATGAAGGCAGTGGAGAAGCGAAGCAGTGCGCTTTTATTTATGTATGTATATATGAATGAATGAATGTATGTATGTATGTATTCATGGTGTGCTTCTGGACTGGTATGTGGTACTTGGCCCACAGAGAGAGAGAGAGTGAGTGTGTGTGTGTGTGTGAGGGAGAGAGAGAGAGAGAGAGGGAGACAGCAGCGGCAGCGGAGCGGGGTGAGCGCACTCCTGAAGCTGGGCAGCTGTCACCGACACTCGTGAGGAAGAAAAAGACAAACGCAACAGGAAACACGGACAAACTTGCATAGACAGACAGGCCAGCAAGCACCAGGGCCTCCTAGTTTCGCTCAGTATATTCAATAGACTGTGTATGGCCTCAGAAAGATTAAATAATAATAATAATAAACAGCAGACGCATGGAGGACACCAGTGGCCACTGTCTTCATTTAAAAGCATTTGGCATGATATTAATATCTCGACGTGGAAAACGAGTCTGTATCGGGTCGGGTTTTCTTACTGTCCGAGCAGTGTAATTTAGCTGCGTCGATAAAGGTGGACCAGGGTTTGCACAGAAACGCATCCGGACTGGGCAGTTTGCGATCCAGTGTCGCCATTGCTCTTCCTTCTTGTTGCTTTTCCCCTTTCCTTCGCCAGTCAGCGACACGGGACTTGCGGAGTCGTGACGTCACGTTCGGGAAACTCCGGTAGCTACCCCGAGCACTTCCGAGTCGCTAAGAAGGTTGGCCGCGCGTTTGAAAACGCACCGTTGCCGCAATAGCTTCCCTTTATGACTGAATTTCTTCGAAAAACTGTTCACAGAGCAAACTTAAGAGGAAAACGCCTACACAACCGTTTACGTCTCTTCCATTTCCGTTTATTACTCCTGTATTTATTTTTTTTTCAAATACTGTACAGACACAGGCTAGGCAATAGCTGATGTCCAAGATGCTGTAAAAGCAATCGGTTAAATGTTTTCCAGCCACCAACGTTTTTATTTAGTTGAAATAAATATGGGGTGCTTGTGTGAAGGTGGGCATCATTCTAAGTCTGCGGGTACTATGCATTGTGGCACTGACCATTTCAGATCCCGTGTACATCAGTGCCCAGCTGCCTGTTGAAAGGCCCCGCTTGACATTTTGCTGTATTATTCTATAATGAATAGTTCTTTGGATTAGATTTGGTAAACTTTATTAATCCCAAGGGTAAATTTAGATGCATACAGCGACAGAAGCATAACAAACTAGGATACAGACTCACATGACATATAATACAACCAATCAATAAATTGATAAATAAATATGTATCGTGCAGAAATTGCAAAATGAACTTAAAATGTAAGGCAGGAGGAAGCACTGAATTACCTGATAGCAGTGAGCAGAAAAGATCCCCAGTGGCACTTCTTAGCACATCATGGTAGAATGAGCCTGTGGCTAAAAGTGCTCCAAAGACAGAGCCCCCAGGAGGAGATGGAGAGGATTTTTCATGATGGCATCCAGTTTTGCCACCGTCCTCTTTTCCATAACAACTTGCAGTGTGCCCAAGGTTAGCCCTGTGATGGAGCATTATTTCCTGATAACTTTGTTCAGGTTTTTAAGGTTAACAAATTGTATAATGCACAGGCAGGCACAGCAGATACATTTACTCTACAGTATGGATAAGTGTGTGAGTGTGCACTATAGTAAACTCACACTCAGTCTAGAGATGATTCTTGCCTTGCATCCAGGGACAGAATAACTAACCTGGGGGCCCTTAGGCGGAGACTAGGTTTGCCCACCCAACCTTCTTGTTAATACAAATGCCTCACCTCTCTTTACCTTACTTTCAGAAAGGGATCCATAGCAAGCATGAAATGCAAATCACTGTGTGGCCCTGATGCACACATTTATTTTAACGTAACAATACGTTAAAACTTTATTTTAATATAACAATATATTATCAGTAATAGTGACTGAAAGAAAAAGCAGTGACAACCATCTACAAACAACACAATCTGTAAAACAAAATGTGTTCTGCTAGTGTACACGGAGGCCTACTGCTGTCTAGCCAGTCAGCTCCACAACATCCACAATCCTCAGGTGAATGCATAACATAAAATAACACAAAGGCGAAAAGCATCTCTACCCTCATAATCTTTTTATTCTGGTGATCTTTGCAGCAAAATTCTTTATGATTCCTGTGAAATCCAGTTGTTGAATGGTCTCACGTTCAAGGGGCATCACAGAGCGTTGAGTCTTTCCTGTTGCATTGTAGACATCAACTATTATTATGCCTTGCCTCTATTCTGGACATTTTTGAGTTTTAGCTTTTAAAAGTCTTAGCCCCATTTATGGGCCTGTGCAGGCTAGCAGTTTAACCTTTGCATTTGGGCCTACTGGTGGGTCCAGATCTGAGAAGTGGAGAAGTCTGGCTTTTTTAAGGACTACATTCCATTTTTGACTTTTTTGTGTGGAGGGGATGTGACAGCTAGACACTACACCAGCTATTCCATATGAAAATAGAAGTTAAAAGAACATTTTTTGGGAAAATATAGTGTCAAACTTTGTCCAATTTGTTGTAGACTGTCACTTGGTCAGTCCTGCCTTTTGTCTTCCTACTCAAATTTGATATGCAGCCTTTTGCATTGTTCTGAAACTCTGATTTGCTTAACGCTGCCAAGGTAAGCATTGATGTTTCATATTTCTCTTATTATAATCAAATTCTTGCCACTGCAACAGCTTCCTGGGCACCCATACCTCCACCCACTGCAGAAATAAGATATATGGGACACTGGAGATAGACCTAAGGCTTTTCACTGGACATGCAGGAAACATTTTACAGCTGGACTGTGAGTAATGAGGGGAAACTGTAACCTGCTGATGGAAAGAGTCATCTGTCCTGATTAATAATAGAAAATATTTGAATTCAGGAAAACCCAAAACTTTAATCCATGCCTCATGGCAATACAGAATATTAAATTAGCCTAGCTACAGAAATTAGCTAAATTACTTTAATAGTCATTTCCCTGGCTATTTATAGTGTAAATTAAATAGAATGAACATCATAATATAAAATAACATGGAACTCCATGCTTTAAATGTATTTGCCAGTAGATGTCATCATATAAGCAGATTCATCTTATCTTACACTTGTGCAACACTAAATTAACTTAATTTAAATTGAACTGAAGTGTGTTAGCAATGTTTCAGTGGTTAATGTTGCTTTTTTATATTACCAGAATCAGTCAGTCAGTCATTTTCCAACCCGCTGTATCCTAACACTGGGTCACAGGGTAGTGCGTTCATATCCTGTGCCTTACTACTATGCGGCGTCAGCATGGTCTTTTCATATTATTGTGGGGTGTTCTCCAGGATCTCTGGGTTTCTTCCCATATTCTAAAGACATCTGTAATTTTACTTGGCCCTGAGTAAGTGTGTCTGTTGGTATATCCTTGGATAAGTGTCTAGTCCAGGGTTGTTTCCTGCCTGGCAGCTGATGCTACTGGTTTAGGCTCCAGAAGCTATGACACTGAATTAGACAAACTGGGAATAAATAATAGAGGAATTGAACAATTGACCAAATAACAATCACCGAGGGCTCAGTGTCCCCAGGCCTGTCTTTAATCTTAATCTGGAACAAGTAAAACTACACCTTTTTCAAACTTGAATCACATATTCCTCCAATGCTTACCTTTGAACCTCTCCCTTTATTTACTCTAATGGCTGTCATTTGCACCCATAGAGCCCTTTCAGCTCTTCACATCTTCTATCAATTTTCCCTTTTCTCATCTTTATCTGACTTTTATATACAATATAACTTACATGCTCTCTCCACTTAATGGACGCATTTCATAATGGCTCATCAGACGAAAATGTTGTGCTTCTTACCTTCTGTTTAGTTTTTCAGCCTGGAAATAACATTTGCCTTTTTTTCCTAAATTTAATACTTCTTTTTGATGCAAAGCATTTACTTTTAATGCCACTATTTAAATTATGGATTGCAATTCTATTTACATTTATTGCAGTACTTATCTTTTGCTTTGATGGGTTGATGTCACATTTAAAGTTCATTTCTGCTTTGGAGGATGAATGGACCTTTTCCATAAAAAATAAGATATTCCCAAGGAAAGAGAAGTTGGGAGCATGTTTTGATAGTGTGTTGCCGTACCTACCACACATCAAACCACCTGTACTGTGACCTGAGTGCAGTGAGTGATACCTCAGCACCACACAGGAACAGTGAGAGTTTTTTTTTACAGTGACTGAAGTGCCTGTCACCAACCCCCAAGTTTTCCCTGCAAGTTAGAGGACCTGCGTGCAGGACTGGATATAGATTAATGTCACATTAAGGATGAAGTAATTGCAGGTTAAGGGCCCAGCGGAGTAGAGTCACTTCTGGAGTTAAAGGGATTTGAACCAGCAACCTTCCCAATGTTCCCAAGGTTGTTCAATAATTGTTCATGCCAGTTATTCTGCCTAATGCCTTTGAGCTGGGCACACCCTAATATAGGCAGATTCTACTACTTTTGCTTTGTGGTCAGTGATACCATCCATCAATCCATCCATTATCCAACCCGATATATCCTAACTACATGGTCACGGGGGTCTGCTGGAGCCAATCCCAGTCAACACAGGGTGCAAGGCAGGAAACAAACCCCAGGCAGGGTGCGCACACACACACAAAGCACACACTAGGGACAATTTAGGATCACCAATACACCTAATCTGCATGTCTTTGGACTGTGGGTGGAAACTGGAGCACCCGGAGGAAACCCATGCAGAGAACATGCAAACTCCATGCAGGGAGGACCCAGGAAGCGAACCCAGGTCTCCTTAGCAGAGTTACCACTGCACCACCCGTATCTTTATTGTAGCAAATAAAAAATAAACATTATTAAACATAATTAAACATTATTATGCATAATGTTGTAGTAGGTAGATGACGTTTAGGCACATCTTCATATTTTCTGCAAAATACAAATTATAAAATCCTAGTTAAATGAATATTTTCATATATACATACAGTGCCGCCCAGTGATACCATTATATATATACTGTATATATATATATATATATATATATATAGAGCAAATGACCTAAAGAATCGAGAACATTACATAAGAGCTACTCAGTTCAGTTAGCCACAGCATGTTGTTAGCAACTAATTTAAAGTTAGTTATTTATCTTAATCAAGGGACTGATTGCAAGTCAGTATCCAAGCAGCAATAGATGCAATAATACAATCCACTTTAGATTGGATGCCAGTCTATTACTGGGCACAAAAGCACAGTACCATACCTTAAAGAGGGTATGCATTGATCTTTTATTGTGTTAGATGTGCCCTTTTTAGGTTATCTAAATAAATCTGCATGTTATTGAAATTTGATTGTGAGTGTTGGCTTGGTATGTAACCTAATTCTTAAAAAAGAAATCCTATATTTGATTTGCATGTGTTTTGATTCATGCTTGTCTGACCAGTATTCCAGGAAACCTCACCCTACAACCTTGATTAGAATAATGCAGGGCTAGACAGTGAAGCAGTGCATCATGTGCTAAGAGAGAACCTAAAGGTATTCCTGAGGCTTGAATTAAAAAGAACTGGGTAGTGCTTTAGGCTGGAAACAAACAACCGAAAAGGTAATGGAAGAGTTGTAAACAAAATGTTGAGAATTGCTTCACTTTCAATACATGCTTTGTGAGAAAACTAAACAGCTTTATTAAAAAAAAAAACAATGTATGCATCATTAAAACAAGATTTATTTAAATTATATAAATGGGCTGAGAGAGGCATGATGATACACTGGTTAGCTCTACTTACTCATTACCCCTAGGAACTGGAGCTCAACTGGAAATGGGGCATGCCCAGTGTGGGAGTGGCATCCAACTTATAATTAGTTGCACTTTAGTTCTTCATGACTAGCAGCAGGTGACACAGTGATAGTGCTTTTACTTTGCGGTAAGGAGATTGTGGGTTTGCTTCCCGGGTCCTTCCTGCGTGTAGAGCACTTTGAGTAGTGAGAAAAGTGCTATATACTGTAAATGTAACAAATTATTATTATT
This sequence comes from Polypterus senegalus, assembly GCF_016835505.1. Classification (NCBI taxonomy): domain Eukaryota; kingdom Metazoa; phylum Chordata; class Cladistia; order Polypteriformes; family Polypteridae; genus Polypterus; species Polypterus senegalus. The sequence continues at coordinate 64,922,740 of NC_053161.1, forward strand.
ATTATTAAGTCTGGAAGTTTGGAAAATGGTTGGCTGACTCATGAGTTCAGGCATTGGGTTATGATGATCGACACTCAGCAAACCTATAGATCTGTTTGCACTGTATATTCACAATAATGTAGTCAAGCCATGCCAGAATGTTTTAAAATGATTACTAGTCTGACATGAACACTTAGTTGCACCTACTACAGTCACTGGTGATTGATCTTTATGTGCCTAGACATCCATCCATCCATCCATTATCCAACCTGCTACATCCTAACTACATGGTCATGGGGGTCTGCTGGAGCCAATCCCAGCCAACACAGGGTGCAAGGCAGGGAACAAATCCCGGGCAGGGCGCCAGCCTACCACAGGACACGCACACGCACCCACACACCAAGCACACACTAGGGACAATTTAGGATCGCCAATGCACCTAACCTGCATGTCTTTGGACTGTGGGAGGAAACCGGAGCACCCAGAGGAAACCCATGCAGACACGGGGAGAACCCGGGAAGCGAACCCGGGTCTCCTAACTGCGAGGCAGCAGCGCAATACCCACTGTGCCACCGTGCCGCCGTGCCTAGACATTCAGAACTTTTTGTAGATGACATAAAAATCTCTTTTATTTATATGATCTGACATAAACCAAACCGTAGCCAGGACTGATAGGTGCTGGAATTGCCCCCAGTCATTAGGAAGAAATGAATTCAGTGCCTGGTTGTAGAGATAGTCAAGTATTATCATAAAACTTTTTTTTGTGCACTATTCAAATAACAAAACATATATTCATATATGCTTTATGATTCACATGGATATTTTTTTACCAATATAGATATGCAAGGATAACACAGTGAATAATTTTTAATAACTACTAAAAAATCCATTATTTTAATTTGGCTTTTTTGTAGCTACATGCTTCTTGTACTCCTTTTAGACTATGCATGCACAGAATTGTCATATGCTCCATGGATTTGCAATCTTTACTAACCTCTTCTGTTCTCTGCCTTTCTTTTCTGATCAAGGAACTGTGCAGCCATCTGCTATGCTCATATGAAGCGAATGCTCTGGCTGTAGATTATAACCACGATAACCATGAAAATGCGCTATAGAAATAAATGTTGCTCTTGTAAGTTGCTTTTTGATAACTGACATCCTATTAGCCTATGTTTTAGCACCTTATTCAATTAATTTTTACATTATTTAATGTCATTAATAACATACTCCATCACTTACAGTACAAGATTATAAAGCAATATCAAATTTAAAAACTGACAAGAACAATATCAAGGATATACTCACAAGAATTTTACCATTGGCAGACACCATCATGCTCTTAGTGGTATACCTGACAGGTTTTACACAAGAAGTGTCAAGAGGAGCTGTACAAATCCAGGATAGCTATTGTGTAATACTGTAAAACAGAGTACAAACAACAGTAACAGACAAGGCAACATGAGAAGTTCTGCACAGCTACAGAATAAGACTTTAAAAAATGCTTCAAAGTAACAGGACAATGGGGCACCTGATATGTTTGTATCTATGCTTCAGAAGATGCTTGGTGTATTTTATAACTGTTGAATTACTATATATTAAATTATATTGTCACAGTTCTGCGAAACATTTCTAAGAGACACCAGAACTGTCCAAGCTTTAATGTACTAACCAAACCTTCATGCACTCGCCTTTGCCCAAACTACACCTAACACTGAGAAGGAATGCCATCTAATCAGTGCATTGCCTGAGAGGGAGACTGGAAGGCACAGATACCTTTTACTGTTTCTCTTGAAACTAATTTCTTATTAGAAAAACCTTTATATTGATACCTTTTACTGTTTCTCTTGAAACTAATTTCTTATTAGAAAAACCTTTATATTATTTGTCTTTTTCAAATCTTATTTAAGTGTACAATTGAACTGCCTGATTTCCAATTGTTTGTCCAATTTTAGCTTTGCCAATTAGCTTAACATATATATTTGGAAATTATGGTTCAAAATCCATATAGGAAGTATATGTAAACTCACATGAAGTATGACTGAGTGGAGAATTTGAACCAAGGAAAGTGCATCTGTGAGGCAGCAGGTCTAACCACTGCATTATTATACTGACCAAAACAAAGACATTTGAGTACTGTTAACACTGTAATAAAGTTAACCTAAAACCAAAAACAGAATATCATAATAATGTAGTCACTGATTTACAAAAACAAAACCAAAGGGTTGTTTTTATTGGTTGTGAAAGTCAGCGTGTTCTTTAGGGTGCAGTGACACTGTTATATTATGCAGTATGCTACTGAATGGTACAACATGCCATGTAATTGGGAACTTATTACTAGTATTTTATGCATACAGATTTTTAAGTTTACTAGAGAAATTTGAATTTTTTAATGTTGCAAACATTTTCAATAAACTTGGTAAACCATTGAAAGAGATATTATGAAAAATGTACATACAGGTTCTATAAAACAATATGTGCTACAGTTAAAATGTCTATTATTTGTGGCTCAAGTACATTAAAAGACAGTTGGCTGATATAAAACATCAGATGCTTGTGTGAATTCACAGTATATTTTTTGTTAAAAATGTACTATAGTGTGTCCTGTTTAGGGCTTTGTTGTACTTACACAATATATAAATTCTGCTGGAAAAGTTGTCCAAGTGTCTTCCAAGACTTAATTATTAAATGTATTGCTGTCAGAAAGAAAATAATGTAACATGTGAGTGCTGATCTCTATGGACAATGCATTTATCAGCAGATCTAGAAAGGCAAACTAAATCATTGGAAAGGGGGTGAAAAGGTTGCTGCTGTCTCTGGAATATGATTGGCTGAGGTAAAATAGCTGTAAAAGAAGTGTACAGGTAGGCAATTGTTCTATTAGACAAAAACAATAAACAACAAATAATCATAGTGAAGCATTCTTATAGCTAGTGTAAAATATTAAACAGGCTCATTTTATAATTAGGAAATGTGCATCTAAACTCTGAGGGGAGTTTCTGAAATTATTTGTCATTGAGTTTGCTTTAAACAGATGTGGGAATTGATAGACGGGGAAGTTACCAGCATCTCGCAGTTGTAAAATCTGATCAGCTCTACTCTGCTGCAGCCTATTCAGAATATCTGGAGTATGTGAACTTTGTTGGTGTCTGCAGAACATCCAGTATGATTAAGACAGATTTAACTCTAAATGTACAGGGTGGGCCATTTATATGGATACACCTTAATAAAATGGGAATGGTTGGTGATATTAACTTCCTGTTTGTGGCACATTAGTATATGTGAGGGGGGAAACTTTTCAAGATGGGTGTTGACCATGGTGGCCATTTGGAAGTCGGCCATTTTTGGATCCAACTTTTGTTTTTTCAATAGGAAGAGGGTCATGTGACACATCAAACTTATTGGGAATTTCACAAGAAAAACAATGGTGTGCTTGGTTTTAACGTAACTTTATTCTTTCATGAGTTATTTACAAGTTTCTCTTTGTTTACAGCCATTGACATGTCGCAGAGGTTAACACGTGAGGAGCGGATAGAAATTGTGTTGATGTCTGGTGAACACAGTAACCGGGTCATTGCAGCAGATTTCAATGCAAGACACCCTACGAGACCACCCATCTCCCATGCTACAGTTAGCAAACTGCTTGCTAAGTTTCGTGAAACTGGTTCAGTGTTGGATTTGCCAAAATGTGGACGCATGAAAACTGTCACTAATGAAGAAACATCAGTGGCTGTCCTAGCTTCATTCAGCAAGAGCCCACAGCGTAGCACTCGCCGCATGTCACTGGAGAGTGGCATTAGTCGAACATCCCTTCGGCGGATATTAGCTACTCACAAATGGCACCCTTACAAACTCCAGCTACTGCAGCATCTCAACGAGGATGACCCAGATCTGCACACTGAATTTGCAGAATGGGCAAAACAAAAATTGGAACAGGACCCTCAGTTTACGCAGAAGATTTTGTTCAGTGATGAGGCAAACTTTTATGTGAATGGTGAAGTTAACAAACAAAACCACCGCTATTGGTCTGACACTAACCCACATTGGACCCACATTGGATAGATCCCTCCAAGACTGTTGAAACAAAAAAAATTGATGGTATGGTGTGGTATATGGGGTACAAAGATAGTGGGGCCATTCTTCATCAATGGAAACCTCAAGGCCACTGGATATGCGAAATTGCTAAATGATGATGTGTTTCCTTCTTTATGCACTGAAGCTGGCACGTTCCCTGAGTTTTTCCAGCAAGATGGTGCACCACCACATTATGGGTGTCAGGTCCAAGCATTCCTAGATGAACAGTTTCCTGGAAAGTGGATTGGTCGTCGTGGACCAGTTGAATGGCCCCCAAGGTCTCCCGATCTGACCCCCTTAGACTTTTATCTTTGGGGTCATCTGAAGGCAATTGTCTATGCTGTGAAGATACGAGATGTGCAGCACCTGAAACTACGGATACTGGAAGCCTGTGCTAGCATTTCTTCTGCGGTGTTGCTATCAGTGTGTGAAGAGTGGGAGAAGAGGGTTGCATTGACAATCCAACACAATGGGCAGCACATTGAACACATTTTATAAGTGGTCAGAAACTTGTAAATAACTCATGAAAGAATAAAGTTGCGTTAAAACCAAGCACAACATTGTTTTTCTTGTGAAATTCCCAATAAGTTTGATGTGTCACATGACCCTCTTCCTATTGAAAAAACAAAAGTTGGATCCAAAATGGCCGACTTCCAAATGGCCACCATGGTCAACACCTATCTTGAAAAGTTTCCCCCCTCACATATACTAATGTGCCACAAACAGGAAGTTAATATCACCAACCATTCCCATTTTATTAAGGTGTATCCATATAAATGGCCCACCCTGTATATTCAGTTTATTTTCTACTTGTTAAGTGCAATTTAATGTGCCTGTGCTATTTTTGCAATCTTTGTGATCTGTTAATAGAAAGAGTGCATTATAGAACAATAAATAGATAGTACAATAAATCATTTTAAAAATTTAAAAAAAACGATATATATAGTGGGAGAACTGACCCAGACATTCTGCAGAGAGGAGCCTATAGCAAATGAATGAAAAAAGAGGTAAAAAATTAATCAAAAAAGAGAGACCACATCATGGATCAACCCCTAACAAGCCATTGGATAACTGCACAGAATGAAACTAACTTTGGATACTAGAGCTAGAAAAGTTGTTAATCCAGAGCATACAGAGTTCAAGAACAAGAAATTACACAATGAAGACTTACAGACTGAAGGAGCAGCAAGGCCTGAAAATTTCAAACTGTATGCTAACAGCAACTTAGCTATATTGTCATAAAAGCTCTCTGCTAAGTGAGAAAAAGTAAAGTGATGAAAAAGACAAAAGATCCTGGAGGAAGATGAGAAGGTGGAGGATAACATTACTTCAAAAAAATCTTAGTTAAAGTTGATGAGAAAGAAATTTACTTTGAAGGACAGCAAGAAACTGAAATATTGGATCATAAATAAGTAAATGTGATTTGATTTCAGTCTCTCTGTGTCCCATCCTAGTTGGTGACTGCTCAAAATCAGCAACACTACCGGATGATTGGGTAACAATGATACAAGGGACTGAGAAGCTAAAGTTTAATGTGTCATCAACTAGGATCCATAGCCGACACTTAGTACTCAACAGCATGCATGTTGAGGCTCACAAAAATGTAGCATTCATCACTGGTGATTCCACAGAATGAAATATTCAAACATTCCAACTGTGTAAACCCAACAGCAATGCCTCATAGGAAACTGGTTTCAGACACTGACAGTAAATTGGATTCTATTAGTGATGAAGTATTCAACTTTATTTTGCATGTTGGCACTAACAATGTTGGTTTGCAGCAATATAACATATTAAAGAGAAAATTCTAACTATGTGTATCAAAGCTAGAAAAAGATTATAAAGGAATGGACTTCATAGTACCACATTGCCTTTTCTTTACATCTGGTTAGTAAGCTGGAATGATTTTGAGGAAAGGCCTGGATTTTTCAAGAAAAATGGTCCATATCCTCACTTTTGAGAATCTTACATTTTAACCAAAATATTACTACAGGGTCACGGGGGTCTGCTGGAGCCAATCCTGTTACAGTATTACAATGTCTTTTTAATAATGAAACCAGACTTAATAACAGTAGCCAAGTTTCCATCCAAAAGATGCTTTAACACATTAAAATGTTTGTCAGTGTAGGCAACAAAAACTAATTAGTAATTGTTGGTTAATATTTTACATCTGTAAATCTTTTTTCTGTGCTGCTTTCGTTGATAAATTATTTATTGATGCTTGCATTGCTTTGAAAAACAGTAGTGGAAACAATTTTAATAGGAAAAATAAAGCATACATTAAGGGTAATTTGATAGGATTAGTATTACCTGCTTCATCAACAACAAAACATACAGCCTGTCAAAATTATAATATCTGCAGTGTCACTTAGAAAAATAAAACAACCACAATTCTTCTTGGTAATTGAAAAAAAGACATGGGTAATTTCATTTTATAAAAAAGTTGGCATGTACATAGGATGTCTAGGTGTTCATAATATTTAGGGGTCTAGAAATTGTTTGACATATTGGTGAATATGGTCACATCATGTGCACTTCCAGGTGTGCCAAGAGAAAAGTCTCAGACTAAACATTTGTTGACAATTACCAGAAGAATTATTTTGATTAGAATATATAAATGTTATTAATCCCAAGGGGAAATTCAGATGCATACAGCAGCAGAAGCATAAAAAACAAGTATACAGACGCATAGGACAGATAATACAGCCAATCAATCAATCAATTGATAAATAAATAAAAATACATAAATGTACATTATGCAGAAATTTCAAAATGAATTTAAAATGTGCCTCATATCACTGGGTTGAAAAGACTCCAGAGGCAGATTGTCATGATTAGTGTACTTATAATGTAATGACTCTGTTTCAATGATTTTGCTCAGTATAAATAGCCTTCTATCATTATGCAACGTTAATAACTATGCCAAGTTTGTATCGGATTGAGAGATTCGTTTTTTAGTTATTGCGTTCATCGACTCCTATCCTGAAACACAGACACACACACACATTTATATCACTTTGAAAGTGATCTCATTGTGCTCAGGCAGGTCTAAAACATGCAAATCCATTGAAACTTGACCCTGATGTTCTTGGCCCTTACATTAGGGTTTTTTTTTTTTTTGTTGTTTAAATCCGTCTGTCAGGCTTATGGTTATCTAATGACTGAGATATTACAGGCTATAATCCAGTCAGGTTAAACAAATAGTTTGGTATCTGCTTTAGTTAGTTCATTCAAGTTTTATTCTGCCATCTAATTTATTTTAGAAATCACTATGTCTAATTTTGAAGGGTAACGTTTGTTGATGCTTTAAATAACTGATTGTAAATGATTACAATAATTTTCCCTGGGGAGGATTGAAACTTAAAAAATAATGTGACTCTTGACCCCTACACCTAATCATTAACAATGGAAATAAATGTGAAGAGTAGTTTGTCAATTCTTATTGGACATGTTTGTTGCTGACTGCTCATCATTTACAGAATGAGCAACATGTAAAGTTTGTTGTGACCCTTTTCCATGAACATTATGTCTATCTCTAACTCTCTGGCTCTCTTACGCAGGCAGCTTTGAATTGACATGCAACAACTAACAAGGAAATGACATTCTTGATTGTGTGTGGCATAGTTACCAAGGCAAGAGCAAACATCTACTTGAAGTGAACATTTGCAAAGGTACTTATACAGCATTTTCTAAGGGACTGGTCTTTCATCTATTTTGCATCATGTATTTAACTTAAGAGGTGTAGCACTATTATTTTTGTCAGCAGTGTTGACATCACTGAGCAGACATGTTACAACAAGAATACAAAGTAACATAGTCATCTCCAGTGTCTACACTACCAAACCTAAAGAACACAATGTTGAAAAGAATGAAAATATTTCAATTGTGTTTCATTTTAATAATTAATTTACTTTCTTACTTTTGGTCATGGTTGTCTAGAACTTACTTTGGCACTATTAGATCTAAAGAAGAATCAAGCATATGCTAATTTATGGAACACCCACTTATACCAACTAATTTCGATTTATCACAGACCTAATTTGCACAGAAAACTCATACTAGCACAGAGACAACAGGCAAACACCGCAGAGATAGACAATGTATGATTTGAACACATTCTCCCAGAGCCCTGTGGCAGCGTCTTTAACCACTGTGCCACTATACTGTTTTTTCTTTATTATGTCGAATAATTAAATTTTACATGTTACTACCTTAGTTTAATTTTATGTTTTGATCTTTCAGTTATTTTTTTAGCATAAACTTTTTGGTTATACAAAAGCATTTAAATATGATATACATTACAGATTATGTGAATGATGCTGAAAGAGAGTCCAATGGCAACTACTCTGCATTACCTTTAGCAAGCCTTTATTTCTTATTTTCAAGTGTTAGCCATTAGAGGCCCATTTTACCTTTCCTAAAGGAAATTCTCAAAAGAAATATTTTAATTATGAGATGGTAATGCAGTAGTACAATACAATATTATGCAATTATTAGGTAATTTTTCAAAATGATCTGTTAAAAATCTAACTTGTATAAGAACCTAACCAAAAAATATAACATACTATTATAGAGAGAGCTACCGTATATACTCATGTATAAGTCGAGTCTTGAAACTTAAAAAATCGAACATAAAATCAGAATCCAACTTATACACCTGTCAAAAATGTGACACTCAAGTTTTTTGTTTTTTTCATCTTCTTGCCTCCTCAAATCTCATATCAGTTTTTTAGACGCATCTAATTTTGTTGCAGCGCAGTTACCAATTTCTTGCTCTACTTCAACGATGTTTAATTTAAAACCAGCTTCATATTTTCTTCTGATCGAATGCTCCATCATCATACGATAAAGGTGTATGAGGGTGTGAGATACAAAAAACACACAACAGTGCAAATGTCACTTCGGAATAGTTCAGGTATTACGGTGTGGTCATGTAGGCACAATACATAAAAAAAAGGCAGTGTGCTCCGTGGTTACTCTCTCAGGTGGGCGTTAGCATATAATAATCTCTTGGACTAATAGTGTGAGCTTTCCGCATTCAACTTATATGACCGGCATTATAAAATATCAGAAATTATATGGTAAAATCAAGTCCCGACTTATCCGCGGGAGAACTAATCTGCGAGTATATACAGTAAACATTTTTTTGAATTTTTTTTGTCAGTGGGAAAGTTAGTTTCTTTAGTTCATACTGATTAAAGTCAATAGAAAGCAAAATATCACAATAGTTTTTATATGAATTGGACTAAATCTTTCCATGATGACACTTATTTAACAAACAAAATAACGTAATGTAACATAAGATAATGTAACATAACATTCACAAACTCAAAGAACATATTTTATGATTCTCAGGTTGGATCACATCCTGTCAATATTAGTTGCAAAGCAGGAGCCAGCCCTAAACAAGATACCAGTGCTACTGTCGGTAACTTTGAATTACCAAATAAATCTGATAAGAGAGTCTTTGGGAATGTGAAAATTGAGCAACAAAGAAAAAAACCCACAATGACTAAGTGCAAGATTCAAGTTGAGATCTATTGACAAAGGGATTGATTTGTGCAATAGTGTGTGGTAGGTAAGTGGGTAAGTGGGTAAGCCACCCCACCTGTTAGACAACTTTCAGAATGCTAGGAGATAATAGGATTTAGCTTCAATTTATTTTTACTTTTGTTCTCTGTTTTTGTTTAACCCCCTTTACATCCTTTCTTTATTTAATAAAGAAATAAACATTAAATGAGTAAGCATACAAACTGTTAAAACAGTACTTCGGTCATTCAGTGTTTTGATGATAGCAGAAACATTAAGGCTCTGTTGAGATGTGAGATCATATGACTAGAAGCTACGTTTTCTTTTTGTAATTTACATCCTAAAGACAAGGGCAATTTTCTTCCAGTAGCCTGTCATTCCTTCACCTGGCCACAATGAGTACAGTTTCACCCTATTCCACTAGTATCAGGATAGAATTACTTCAGCATGACATGACCAAGATCACTCAGTGTTGCTTTATATTTATTGTAATTTACTTTGCCCCCTAAGGAAACCTAAAGGTCTAAAATATGCCAGGAAAATGCATCATCCACTATAACACTGTTACAAGAATTCTCTACTGTGGGAAACAGGCATACAAGCACAAAGACGTTTGCTGTACACCGTTTTATGTACCCATCATTTTGTTGAAGCAAGGTGAAGGATGATTAATCAAAGCAGATGACTTTTCCATTTCTCAGTAGACTGCTGTTTGTGTTTTTACACTAGTTTGTTTATTCGGAGCTGCTTGTTTGTATGCTCTTGTATCTTAAATCAATGCATGTCTTTTTTGCTATGCTTCATGTCAAAATCACCTTAGTTACTGGTCCTCACTAAACTTCACTAAGCTGAGGAGTTTTCATAGCAGATGTTTCTTCCGAATGTGTCTTAACAATCAGGCCTCTGACATTTCTTGTTCAAGACATAGGAGTCAATATTATGCACAAGAATCTCTTTTAGAATTTTTAAGTATGATGGAATGTAAATAACATTAATAACTAATGCAATGGTCTGTACTTAGTGTTACCAGGATAAATTGCTGCCCCAGTGATCTTGAATTAGGTTCAATTGGTCCAATAAAGGATATGAAGAGAAATGGATGTCTTATACTGCCAAATTATATTACTTATCCAAATTTCTTTAGTCATTAAATGTTTTTTTTTCATTTTAACACCCTTTAAAACTACAGAATATCTTTCTACTTTATTTTTTTTCCATCTTGGTTCTTTTGACAACCATTTAGTCTTCTTCTTCTTCTTTCAGCTGCTCCCATTAGGGGTTGCCACAGCGGATCATCTTCTTCCGTATCTTTCTATCCTCTGCATCTTGCTCTGTTACACCCATCACCTGCATGTCCTTTCTCACCACATCCATAAACCTTTGCTTAGGCCTTCCTTTTTTTCTCTTGCCTGGCAGCTCTGTCCTTAGCATCCTTCTCCCAATATACTCAGCATCTCTCCTCTGCACATGTCCAAACCAGCTCAATCTTGCTTCTCTGACTTTGTCTCCCAACCATCCAACTTGAGCTGACCCTCTAATGTACTCATTTCTAATCCAATCCATCCTTGTCACACTCAATGCAAATCTTAGCATCTTTAACTCTGCCACCTCCAACTCTGTCTCCTGCTTTCTGGTCAGTGCCACCGTCTCCAACCCATATACTGTAACATAGCTGGTTTCACTACTATCCTGTAGACCTTCCCTTTCACTCTTGCTGATACCCGTCTGTCACAAATTACTTCTGACACTCTTCTCCACCCATTCCACCCTGCCTGCACTCTCTTTTTCATTTCTCTTCCACAATCCCCATTACTCTGTACTGTTGATCCCAAGTATTTAAACTCATCCACCTTCGGCAACTCTAATTATCCTCACCATTCCACTGACCTCCCTCTCATATACACACATGTATTCTGTCTTGTTCCTAATGACCTTCATTCCTCTCCTCTCTAGAGCATATCTACACCTCTCCAGGGTCTCCTCTACCTGCTCCCTACTATCACTACAGATCACAATGTCATCAAACATCATAGTCCACAGGGACTCCTGTCTAATCTCGTCTGTCAACCTGTCCATCGCAATTGCAAATAAGAAAGGGCTCAGAGCCGATCCCTGATGTAATCTCACCTCCACCTTGAATGCATCCATCACTCCCACCGCAGACCTCACCACAGTCAAACTTCCCTCGTACATATCCTGTACAACTCTTACATACTTCTCTGCCACTCCCGAATTCCTCATACAATACCACAACTCCTCTTGAGGCACCCTGTCATATGCTTTCTCCATGTCCACAAAGACATAAATGAAATCCTTCTGGCCTTCTCTATACATCTCCATCAACATCCTCAGAGCAAACATCACATCTGTGGTGCTCTTTCTTGGCATGAAACCATACTGCTGCTCACTAATCATCACCTCACTTCTTAACCTAGCTTCTACTACTCTTTCCCATAATTTCATGCTGTTGCTCATCAATTTTATCCTGCTGCAATTACTACAGTCCTGCACATCCCCCGTATTCTTAAATATCGACACCAGTACACTTCTTCTCCACTCCTCAGGCATCCTCTCACTTTCTAAGATTCCATTAAACAATCTGGTTAAAAACTCCACTGCCATCTCTCCTAAACACCTTCTTGCTTCCACAGGTATGTCATCTGGAACAACGGCTTTTCCATTCTTCATTCTATCCATAGCTGTCCTTACTTCCTCCTTGGTAATCCATTGCACTTCCTGATTCATTATCTCTACGTCATCCAACCTCTTCTCTCTCTCGTTCTCTTCATTCATCAGCCTCTCAAAGTACTCTTTCCATCTGCTTAACACACTCTCCTATCTTGTAAGTATGTTTCCATCTTTATCTTTTATCACCCTAACCTGTTGCACATCTTTCCCAGTTCGGTCCCTCTGTCTAGCCAATTGGTATAGGTCCTTTTCTCCCTCCTTAGTGTCCAACCTTTCTTACAACTCATCATACGCCTTTTCTTTAGCCTTCGTCACCTCTCTCTTCACCATTTAGTCTAAAACTGATTAATATATATGCTCATTAATATTAATTTCTTGCTGAGCAGTATGTTGAGTTTTATTAGCATTCTCTGTGAAACTGCCATACTATTTAAAGCTTGAATGTTTTGTTTGCTTTACTTATTGCTCAATTTGAATTTGCTGTTTGTGTCAGTAGATTTCTGCCCAGATAGTGGTTGATGTCTCCCTCTACATGCAATCTGACTAACTAAAGGCTTAATACATTATAAAACATTTATGTCAATATTATGAAGGTTATCCTGATAAACAAACTGAAATTTGCATTGGAATTATCCAAGTGATACATGAAAAACCAGGTATCCTTCAAACAAAACTGTCAGTATTAATAACATCCTTCATTAGAAGAATAATCCATTTTACTACATAGTAGCTATAAAACAAATTGGGTTAGTGGATTAGGTTTACACATGCTTTATAGTAAAATTTATATTTATTTTCTAGATGTTTCAACTGGTTTGTAATAGTTGTCAAAAATATTCACTACTGAAAAATTTTCACATTTCTATATGTTACCAGACACTTCAAATTGATAATCTGTTGTTGAACAATATGTTCCAATGTAATAAAAAATATCTTTGAATATTTATACAATTAACAGAGAAAGAAAATGTCATTGTTATATGTCAATTATATATTAATGCACTTTTCAACTGCAGATTTTTTAACACATTTGTTTACACAAGAAATGTGTATTTGTATTTTTATTTACTGAATGTTTGTTTACTTGTAATCTAGTTAATTTATATTATGAAAACACACAAATTTGACAATGATTTTCATCTGTACATCAGCAAAGTGCTTTGACCAGTAAATTATATTGCTATATCAAGCTTAATTTACATAGTGATGGAGAATAATACATCAGCAGTGAAGAAAGAGAAGCACAGAGCAGAAGAACTGATCATAAATGCACAAGTTCCTCAAAAGCATTGCAGTTCATAGCAACTAATAATTAAAATGGGAGCTAGAAGAAGTTAGCTGATAGTACACACATGGTAGAAGAGTTGCATTTAATAAGAAAAACAATAGGGAGTTAGGGAGTGTTAACAATGTTTCACAATGGGCTTATCTAATTTCTGTGTTACATTTTGCACACAGTATATCTGTGATCAATGAAGGGAACAGTATTTTTTATTTGCATTTAGTGGAAAAAAGTGTTCCATTTTCTCAAGACTATACAGTATGTTAAATGGATGATACAGTTGTTAGCACTTCTGCATTGTGGATGTGGCACCCAGGGTTTAAATCCTGTTCTTATGTCAGTGTGGAGTTTGCATGTGTCTACATTTGTTTTCTTCAGAGTATTCTGGATTTACATCTAACCTGCCCTTTTCAAGGAAAATTCTAGAGAAAGTAGTTTTTCAGCAATTCAGCAACTATTTAAATAAATATTCTGTTCTTGATATGCTTCAGTCAGGATTTAGAATAAATCAAAGTATTGAAGCTGCACTGTTTTAAGTAGTAAATGACTTACGGGTTAATGCTGACAGAGGCCATGTATCTGTTCTTGTTCTGCTAGACCTGAACACAGCATTTGAAAACTTAGAACACAGTATTCTAATAAATCATCTTAGTCAGTGAGTGGGCCGCTTAAGCAGTGTCTTAAATGAGTTGTGGTCATTAAAGTTCAGAGATCCATGATATTAGGACTTCTAGGTCTGCTGTTATGTTATTTTCAATCTATGTGCTCTTATTAGGATAGATTATCTCAAAACACAAGGTTAACTATCACAGCAATCTAGGTGGTGCACAGCTTTATTTATCTATAGCACTCGATGACCCTGACTCTGGGCTCTCTTACCCAATGTTTCTCTTGTATTTCTAAATGGATGAATAGTCATTTCCTCAAGCTACATAAGGAAAAAACTGAAATCATAGTCATTAGGGTATTAGAAATAAACGTGATCCCTCACCATTAAAAGTCAAGGTAGAAGGTGGAAAGTGGTTAGGTCATGGACTCTAACGTAAACATCAAATCACATATTAATTTTTATTACTATGAAAATTTCCATTCAAGGAATATTGCAAAAGTTGCACATCATTTAACATTGCAAGATACTGAGAAATTATTCACAATTTTGTTTTTAGTCGAGTAGACTACTGTAATTAACTCCTAAATGGTCTATCTAAGAAAGACATCAATCGGCTATAGTTAGTCCAGAATGCGACAGCAAGCATCTTAGTCAGAAAAAGAAAATCTGAACACATCTGAGCAGTTTTACAATTGTTCCATTGGGTACCTGTGTCTTTTAGAATTGGCTTTAAAATACTATAAAGTACTAATGGATGGTATATAAAGCTCTAAATAATCTTGCTCTTTCCTATATCTTGGAGTACCTGTCCCTTTACATTCCAAGTTGTAACCTTACATCTTCTAACAGCAACCTGCTTATTATTCCAAGAGCCAATCACAAAAGAAGTGGTGAGGCAGCTATGTACCATAATTTGAAATACTTTACCAATAGAGATACACTAGGCGAACACTATAAATCATTTTAAAAAAAAACTCCTAAAAATTAACTTTTTTAAGATGGCTTTTTTGTAGCTGCATTTTAGTTCTGCCCTTAAAGTAGATATGTATGGAATTATCATGCTCTTCAATGAACCTGCAATCTTTCTAAATCTTTTCTCTGGTTTCTTTTGTGGTTCGTCTGTGATGGCATTCTGTGACACCACCACCTGTCCTGTGCAGCCACCTGAGATGGTTGAATGAAACCAGATACCCCAAGCTTCCACGAGACCCACTGCACTGAATCCTCTAAGACTAAGTCTTAAAAAAAATAATAAAGAACATTTACAGTATATTAGGCAGAATTCCCAGTTGGGGCTGGGTGATCTTTTGGCCTGGAATCCCTACAGATTTAATTTAGAGACATAAAGAAAGGACTCTGTTTGTCTTAATTGTATATCTATTTTATGTAAGTGTACATACTATTTATGTACTATTATTCTTATCTAGTTTTATTTTTTTGCTGACATCTTGTAAAACAATTTGAGCTATACCATTTATATGAAAAAATGTTATAGAAATAAATGTTGTTGGTGGTGGTGGTGCTACCTCTTGCTTCTGAAGCCAACTACAAGAATTCATTAATGATTTTACCAGTTCCCATCTATCTCTCAGGTTTAAGGTTAACCTTTTCAATACATCTCAACTATTTTTAGTTATCAGTCTTTTTAGAAGCTTTCTAGGACTTAAAACCTCTGTCTATTACGAGCCAGCCAACTCACACAATTACCTTCTCTACAGCTCCTTCTATCTCTGGCAACTCTCCACCTCTTTCCTAGTTCCTTAGATTCTGCTGTCTCTGCAGTGAAGAGATTGACTTCTGTAATGAAGCATACAGAATTAAGATTTTGTTCATTGATGGAGAATACCTTTCTCATATTAAGGGCAGGGTTCTCAAGTAGACCTTGTAACATCTACTCTAAGAGGAACCCAATAATAAAACCCACATCTGGCTGGCCTTTCCTTTCCACTCTAACACTATCTCTCCCATAGGTCATAAAATAAAATTTCCTTCCACAGCAGCCTTTTTTCCTAACCCTCCCTTGATCTCCTTGAATCAACCACCTACCCTACTCAAAATTCTCATCCGCAGCTCACTTCACAGAGGAGAGCCACATTCCTTACCAGACACTTTGAGCTGTAACAGAGACCATTGTGTTACTTTCAAATATATCATTAGCAATATCCTTGTATCTGGACCCTCTGGTAAATTCAGAATTTAACAATGGGTCTCTTACCAGTCTGAAAATATTTTTTAATCAGTTAATTGTAGGAAGTGTCCAACCATCAGCTGTATTCAGGTGAAACAGGGAGACAACTAGCAGACCATTTCAGGGAGCATGTTCTAGCCATTAAAAATCAAAGACCTTACAATGCCTGTTGGAGAACATTTCATATTCCATTGTCATAACCACACTGATCTTTCTGTTTCTGTTCTTTCACAGGGCATCAAAGTGTAGTCAAGCAAATGAAACTTTTTATTAGCTAACTGAAGCAATTACAATACTAGGCTTGCGAGGCAACTGAGGCCCCTTCTTCAGGCAGGTTGTAATCTACAAGGCCCTGGCCTTGATCCCTCTCCTATACATGTTTGTTACCTATCTTTTCGTTTTCAGTTGCATATTAGATGAAGGCTGTATAGCAGAAACATTGTATCTTTAACCTCATTTACTCCTTAGAGTGAAAATAACCTATAAATTTTTTTTCCTTTGCAGATGTAGACTAATGCAGACCAACTCTAACTCCCTTTTTCAGTAGCCATTCCTTCACTGTCCCAATGGTGAGCTCTCCCAGTTCATCCTTAATTAGTCATTTTTAAATGCTAATCGGTTATAAGGGAAACCTTTATAATTGCATTAGCACCGATACAGGAGATTATACAGAGGAAGATGATGGCAAAGAAGAAGTGGGATAGTTAGAGAGATGCAGAAAGTAGACAAGATTACAAGAACATAAGGTGCAAGGTGAAGAGAGAGGTGGCGAAGGCTAAAGAAAAGGTGTATGAAGAGTTATATGAGAGGTTGGACACTAAGGAGGGAGAAAAGGACCTGTACCGATTGGCTAGACGGAGGGACCTAGCTGGGAAAGATGTGCAGCAGGTTAGGGTAATAAAGGATAAAGATGGAGACATACTCACAAGCGAGGAGAGTGTGTTGAGCAGATGGAAAGAGTACTTTGAGAGGCTGATGAATGAAGAAGATGAGAGAGAGAAGAGTTTGGATGATATGCAGATAGTGAATCAGGAAGTGCAATGGATTGCCAAGGAGAAAGTAAGGACAGCTATGAAGAGAATGAAGAATGGAAAAGCCATTGGTCCAGATGACATACCTGTGCAAGCATGGAGGTGTTTAGGAGAGATGGCAGTGGAGTTTTTAACCAGATTGTTTAATGGAATCTTGGAAGTGGAGAGGATGCCTGAGGAGTGGAGAGGAAGTGTACTGGTACCAATATTTAAGAATAAGGGGGGTGCGCAGGACTGTAGTAACTTCAAGGGGATAAAATTGATGAGCCACAGCATGAAGTTATGGGAAAGAGTAGTGGTAGCTAGGTTAAGAAGTGAGGTGTTGATTAGTGAGCAGCGGTATGGTTTCATGCCAAGAAAGAGCACCACAGATGTGATGTTTGCTCTGAGGATGTTGATGGAGAAGTATAGAGAAGGCCAGAAGGAGTTGCACAGTGTCTTTGTGGACCTGGAGAAAGCATATGACAAGGTGCCTCGAGAGGAGCTGTGGTATTGTATGAGGAAGTCAGGAGTAGCAGAGAACTATGTAAGAGTTGTACAGGATATGTGCCAGGGAAGTGTGACCGTGGTGAGGTCTGCAGTGGGAGTGACGGATGCATTTAACGTGGAGGTGGGATTACATCAGGGATCGGCTCTGAACTCTTTCTTATTTGCAATGGTGATGGACAGGTTGACAGACGAGATTAGACAGGAGTCCCCGTGGACTATGATGTTTGCTGATGACATTGTGATTTGTAGCGATAGTAAGGAGCAGGTTGAGGAGACCCTGGAGAGATGGAGATGTGCTCTAGAGAGGAGAGGAATGAAGGTCATTAGGAACAAGACAGAATGCATGTGTGTAAATGAGAGGGAGGTCAGTGGAATGGTGAGGATGTAAGGAGTAGAGTTGGTGAAGGTGGATGAGTTTAAATACTTGGGATTAACAGTACAGAGTAATGGGGATTGTAGAAGAGAGTGCAGGCAGGGTGGAATGGGTGGAGGAGAGTGTCAGGAGTGATTTGTGACAGATGGATATGAGCAAGAGTGAAAGGGAATGTCTACAGGACGGTGGTGAGACCAGCTATGTTATATGGGTTGGAGACGTTGGCACTGACCAGAAAGCAGGAGACAGAGTTGGAGGTAGCAGAGTTAAAGATGTTAAGATTTGCATTGGGGGGTGACGAAAATGGATAGGATTATAAATGAGTACATTAGAGGGTCAGCTCAAGTTGGACGGTTGTGAGACAAAGTCTGAGAGGCAAGATTGCATTGGTTTGGACATGTGCAGAAGAGAGACGCTGAATATATTGGGAGAAGGATGCTAAGGACAGAGCTGCCAGGGAAGAGGAAAAGAGGAAGGCCTAAGAGAAGGTTTATGGATGTGGTGAGAGAGGACATGCAGGTGATGAGTGTAACAGAACAAGATACAGAGAACAGAAAGATATGGAAGAAGATGATCCACTGTGGCAATCCCTAATGGGAGCAGCTGAAAGAAGAAGAAGTCATATGTGAATAATAAATTAAAAATCAGTCAGTAATAGCCATTAGCAACAAAATGACTTAATTGTATTATTAAATCAATTTAAGGTTATCTAGATAAAAAAGGTTTAATTTCTATCAAATGATTGGGTGATTCCAAACTTTTGACTGGTACCATACATTTAGCTTACTCATAACTGCAGTTTCTACTCTAATATATAAAGTGCAAACAGCTGGAGGAATCCAAAGGTACAGTATAATTGTCTTACAGTTCTCCAGTGGTGTCTTTAATGACTGTATGTCCATACTCAGGGGAGTTGGAGGAATTTTCCAAGGCACATGTGGAAGGAGCTGACTTCAGGCTGTCTATTCAAGCGGATTTAGCTTTAATTAGGTCGTGACAGTCTTATATTCTTATGACAGTATCTGGTTCCAAAAAAGTAGACAATCAAACAAGAATACAGTTTCTTCTGAACCAAACGATACAGTATATGAAATCAACTTTCTTGAGTCACTTTAACGCATTCATTATTTTCTGCTGGCCAAAAGACTCCCTATAATCTCCTGTTGTCAAATACTAAATTTGTTTGTGGCCCCAATATTTACAGTACATTGTTAGTATTTGGTTACAATGTCTACAGTATGTACAGGTATGTAAGCTAAACAGTTAATATTCCAAAAGCAACAAGGCTCACTGATCACAGTGCCACATTGGTCACTAGTTGTTTTCCTTCTTTGGCCACAGGATTATTGTGTACAGTTTATGGCTTTAGATAAATAGAGGACATAATTTCACTAAGTCCAGAAAAGAATTTAAACTATAAGAAAAGACTGAATGAACTGAATGTTTCATACAGTATTAAGTAAATGGGTATTATAAGATTACATAATTGAACTGTTTAAAGTATGAAAATTAAGAATTCAGTTTATGATCAATATAACATTGAAATATGTTTACTAGGGACAAATGCCACCTAGTAAAGCTCAAAGATAAATCAAATGTTACAGAATCACATTTTTACTCTGAGAATTTTGAGCCATTTACCTTGCAGAGTGTGGAATTTAACCCTCAAAATAGATGGATTAAAGATTGTCAAATACAGTGGAGCCAAAACAGTGGAACATAAACCCTCAAATCACAGGCCAATATTGTTGTGAAACAGTAGATAAGAACGACATGACCAATTTATACTGAGCTTTACAGTTTGTTCTCATCTACTTGTATAACAACAGAGTAAAAGGACAGTTTGATATCTCATAGCATTCATGTTGATGACAAAGTCATTTACACTATAAACCTGAGCCATTTCAGCACTATGGAATGATTCAAATCCAGACTAAAATTGTGTGTTGTATTAGCTACTGTTGTTTAATTTAGCTAACTACAAAGCCAGTATCAAAATTTAAACACAATTGTAAATTTAATGTTCTTCAAATTAATACCACATACAGCATTTAATGAATAATGCAAGACAAAAATGAAGTTCATTAAATGTTTTATTAACAAATCACTTTAACGTATTATTAGCATTTATAACTGTGTAGCTGCAATGTATTGTGCATTTAACCTGCACAGAAAGAATGCTCTATATAAGAGTGGTAGAATGGTGACACCACAAGTGAACATCATTTTAACTGAAAAATTATGTCAAAAACAGTTGAGCAGAATTTACCATACATATAACAGCAATAAAAATATTGGCAGTTATCTTGTAACTCAAGGTCATTACCAAATAGGCAATAATGGGAATTAAAATTCTCGGAATCTAGAGAATTTAGAGACTTATTTAGAAAACAAATACATCAAATAAATAATTAGACCATTTAACAGTCAATTCCATTGAACTTAAAATTTGAAAACAGTGATCAAAGACTTTTTTTTCTTCAAGAACAGGTGTCCAAAACTGACAAAATTGTCTGGAGGTGTCACACATAAATTTGTATTACACTTGCAATAGTTTGTTTTTTAAAGATTGCACTCTAGCAGTGCAGCCATTTCCAAGGTGCAGGAACACTTTCTGGACCACCTCAAATGTGTATTTAAGGTCCTTGCGATAGTCCATGTTAAGAGCATAAAGTAGGCCAAAAAGAATTGTAAAGGCATTTGTAAAGTTGCCCCAGTTCTCCATAACCACCTCCTCTTCAAAGACAATGACAACATTTACTACATTGGATAGCAATCTTGAAGGGACAGCATTCTCGACCACCTCTAAAATTCCCATTGTGATGTTCCTTGCATGAGTCTCTAATCTGTCTGTATTCTACAAAAGACATAAAATAATATTAGACACTTAATAAAAATGACCCCTTGTCATGGACATCACATAAACTGTAACAAAATATCAAGTTCTGTGTATATCATGCAAATTACACCCCCCAAAAATGGCCAAACTGATATACCATAAAATGAGGAAAGCAAATTACCAGGATGGTTTTTGAAATTGAAGCCTGCTCACTCAGATAGAAGTGAAGACCCCAAAGAACAGTGTCTCTCCTGTGTGCTGTTAAGTCTATGGTCTGTGAAAGAAAAGCAAAACAAAAGAAAACCAACACAAGATAAGGTTAATTAAAGGAGGAGAAAGAGATGGCTTAGCTTATGGCACACACATCAAATCTAAATGAAGCCAAAAACAAAAATCTATCTTACTCTGTACTTGATAAATTTGCATTACTTTAAGTATATTATCTACCTGTATATCCAGTTTCTCTAGTAGATTCACCATTTCCTGTTCTCCTGATTGTCGTACTTTCCCTTTGTACATCTTAAGCAAGCCCATAGTACTGTATAACTGTCCAATGATGTCAGAAGTGTTAACTTCAGATCAACACGGGTAATGCGTAGAAACTCTGCATATACCTCTGTGTAAGAGACTCAGTGAGAGAGGACTGAGTTAATGAACTGTACAAACACAGCAAGTGCGTTTAAGATGTTAAAGCGACATCTGAAGTTTAATAAACTATTTACCTGTTCTTCAACAAAAAAGTCCTGACCATCGTTGTTTAATTGTGGATGCCATTGGCTGATCCTATACAATTTCCTTTCTTCTGAAGGAAAATGTCAACTTCATCTTGGAACATGCATCCAAACTGGAAAGCTGCATAGATGTGTTACAATTTTCTGAGAATGTCACACATATTAAAAAATGTAATAATCATATAAAGTTGTCGTATTAAATGTATCTATTTACAGTTTTGCTTTTTTCTTTAACTTCGTGCAAAGCACTTTGAGCTACACGTTTTGTTTGAAAATAATCTTATTTCCGTGTGTTTTTGCGCTTTGATGCTCATGGGTTTATGCGTTTCGATGTGTTATTCAGAATGCTGCGTTGAGCAATGTGAGATGTGCTTCGGTGTAATTGTTCTGTTACTACGATGGCATTCATGACGACTGCAATCCTGAGGATACGTCGAGGACAGAGGCAATATCGGGCACGTTTGCACATAAAGCAGCTTTCCATTATTTTATGAAAGCGTGCTATCTGCCTCGGTTGTTCAAACTGAGTAATCAGAGGATAGATATCTGTATAAGTAGCCAGTGTATAGGATTACCACTTTTCCTCTAAATATGAAATATGCAGAATACATAAATGCTTGTTTCACGCGGAGACTCACAAAAAATCAGCATTTTATATTTAAAACTGCACAGCACTCCTCCACAATGATACACAACGGGCCTTACAACATAATTGATTTTACTGGCGTGTAATGCATTCACTTAGTATTAACACACTCTTACGGTAAACCGTCCCATAACTTACAGGTTAAAGATCTGTACAACCGTTTCTGAAAAAGCGTGAGTTTGGACATAGGCTTGCAAATAACTTAAGGCGGCTTACTAGCAAATGGCAGATGTGGCTGAAAGCAGACAGTAGGTAAGCTAATCGTGGAAGCGATAAATTATTGCCGAAGTGCAGCGGTGTGTTAGAAAAGAATTTTAATATAAAGTATGTTCAGAGAAAAAAAAACAACAAATTAATATTACCGTTAAAGAAAACTAAATTGAATATTGCTGACAAAGTTAATGTTCAAAGTATATTAAAAATGTTCAGGACAAAGCGACTTAGAGAATGACTGATTGGCTGACTGAACAAAAGAAGTTTGCATTAGTGAAAAAATTTACACATAACGAAATGTACTACTTCACTTACCTATAACGTATGGCGTTTTATTGGAAAGAAGTTTTGCAACTTGTAGTATGGAAAAATCCAGAATGTTTGAATTCACCCCGCAATAAGCGCATGCCCAGAAAATGAAAAGTATGCTCAGCAAACATATTTTTTTTGGTCAAACCTGAAAAGCTGACCAAGTCTAGATTTCACTTAATAAAATATGTTATGTTGAATGGCGAAAATGACATACTCATTCAGTCAACGCCTTTTTCTGTTTTAGGACAACATTTTTAACTCAATTGTTAGGCCAACATTTTTTTCTTCATAACCACTAGTTTTCCTCTCATGGATTTTTTACAGTGTGTGTTCTGTTTGTATGTAGGTTTATCACATTAATAGGTAGCTTGGTGTTATCGTCTTTGTGCCAAAGCCAATATAGTGTAAAATGATACAATAAAAACAATGACAAGATCATAACTGGGCAATGCCTTTCTTTGTTACTGTGTGCAGTATAGCGCTCGTCATTCATTTTCCTGAAGAGTATTTTTGCAAAGCAATCAAACCAATAATTTAATCAAATGAACCGTATATGAAAAATGCAGTTACTTCAGAGTTGTAAATATATGTAGTTGTATGCATTCATTTTCCAACCCGCTGAATCCGAACACAGGGGTCTGCTGGAGCCAATCCCAGCCAGCACAGGGCAGGAACCAATCCACAGCAGGACACACACAAACACACCAAGCACACACTTGGGCCAATTTAGAATCGCCAATCCACCTAACCTGCATTGTCTTTGGGAGGAAACCCACGCAGACACGGGGAGACATTGCACGCTTCATGCCAGTTGTATATATACAGTATACTGCTCAAAAGAATTAAAGGAACACTTTTTAATCAGAGTATAGCATAAAGTCAATGAAACTTATGGGATATTAATCTGGTCAGTTAAGTAGCAGAGGGGGTTGTTAATCAGTTTCAGCTGCTGTGGTGTTAATGAAATTAACAACAGATGCACTAGAGGGGCAACAATGAGATGACCCCCAAAACAGGAATGGTTTAACAGGTGGAGGCCACTGAAATTTTTCCCTCCTCATCTTTTCTGACTGTTTCTTCACTAGTTTTGCATTTGGCTACAGTCAGTGTCACTACTGGTAGCACGAGGCGATACCTGGACCCTACAGAGGTTGCACAGGTAGTCCAACTTCTCCAGGATGGCACATCAATACGTGTCATTGCCAGAAGATTTGCTGTGTCTCCCTGCACAGTCTCAAGGGCATGGAGGAGATTCTAGGAGACAAGCAGTTACTCTAGGAGAGCTGGAGAGGGCCATAGAAGGTCCATAACCCATCAGCAGGACCAGTATCTGCTCCTTTGGGCAAGGAGGAACAGGATGAGCACTGCCAGAGCCCTACAAAATGACCTCCAGCAGGCCACTGGTGTGAATGTCTCTGACCAAACAACCAGAAAGACTTCATGAGGGTGACCCAAGGGCCCCATGTCCTCTAATGGGCCCTGAGCTCACTGCCCAGCAGCATGCAGCTTGATTGGCATTCGCCATAGAATACCAGAATTGGCAGATGCACCACTGGTGCCCTGTGCTTTTTACAGATGAGAGCAGGTTCACCCTGAGCACGTGACAGAAGTGAAAGGGTCTGGAGAAGCCATGGAGAACATTATGCTGCCTGTAACATCATTCAGCATGAGCAGTTTGGTGGTGGGTTAATGATTGTCTGGGGAGGCATGTCCATGGAGGGTCACATAGACCGCTACAGGCTTGACAAAGGCACCTTGGCTGCCATTAGGTATCAGGATGAAATCCTTGGACCCATTGTCAGACCCTATGCTGGTACAGTGGCTCCTGGTGCATGACAATTCCTGGCCTCATGTGGTGAGAGTATGCAGGCAGTTCCTGGAGGATGAAGGAATTGATACCATTGACTGGCCACCACACTTTCCTGACCTAAATCCAATAGAACACCTCTGGGACATTATGTTTTGGTCTATCCAATGCCACCAGGTTGCACCTCATTCTGTCCAGGAGCTCAGTGATGCCCTGGTCCAGATCTGGGAGGAGATCCCCCACAACACCATCTGTCATCTCATTAGAAGCGTGCACCGATGTTGTCAGGCATGTATACAAGAACACAGGGGCCATACAAAGTGCTGCGTACAATTTTGAGTTGCTGCAATTAAATTTTGGCAAAATGGACTAGCCTGCCACATAATTTTTTCACTCTGATTTTTGGGGCATCTTTGAATTCAGGGCTCTGTAGGTTGATCATTTTCATTTCCATCAAACGATGTGGCATCCTTTCGTTCCTAACACATTACCCAGTCTATATCAGTATAGATATTCAGGAGGATTTCTTTTTCCCATTGAGATCTGATATGTTTTCAAAGTGTTCCTTTAATTTTTTTGAGCAGTTTAGTTGTATGCAAATATATAAATGAGAAAATGAAACTTGAAACTATTATTACTCAGTGCTCTCCGGTGATAAAAACTGTATACATTGTCATCCCGCTTAGAGCAGCAGAACTTTATTTCGATCCGTCACGAAGTCGCTGGGTTGTCAGCAGGCGCTAAGAACGGGCGCATGCGTACTCGTCACCCCGGCTTCTCGTCCACTCACTGCACCTGTAAACATTACGGAGGCGCCTGGAAACCGAGAGGTGCGGCTGGCGTGACAGGTACAACGCGTCTTCTGTATTTCTATCTGATGTTTTTTTTTCCTGTTTCTTCTAACAGACCTGGTCAGAGTGAAGGATTATTTCAAGAGACGATGGATGGCGTATTCTGAAGTGGGAAAATGTCTAGAAGTGAATTTCCGTACCTCTTTTTAGGGACTTTACTCTTTTTGGGTGTATTACAAGGTAAGGCGCTCACATGCTGTATGTGTTGGTTTTTCTTCCACCTATAACCACTTAACAGTCGTAAATATTTTGCAACATGCAGTTTTATCTGTATTTCATATAGACCCTTTCGTTAGGTTAATACTATTTGCTTAGTATTAAACTTCAAAGTGTATATTATCATTATTATTCGATTTTAGGACATTGTCACTTATGAAAATATTCATTTAACTGTATGTCTGTGAAGGGTTTTATAATATGTATATTGCAGGAAATATGAAGATGTGCCTAAACGTCATCTGCCTACTACAACATTATGCATAATAATGTTTAATTATGTTTAATAATGTTTATTTTTTATTTGCTACAATAAAGATACGGTGGCGCAGTGGTAGCTCTGCTGCCTCACAGTAAGGAGACCTGGGTTTGCTTCCTGGGTCCTCCCTGCATGGAGTTTGCATGTTCTTCCCGTGTCTGGGTGGGTTTCCTCCGGGTACTCCGGTTTCCTCCCACAATCCAAAGACATGCAGGTTAGGTGGATTGGCGATTCTAAATTGTCCCTAGTGTGTGCTTGGTGTGTGTGTGTGTGTGTGTGTGCCATGTGGCGGACTGGCGCCCTGCCCAGGGTTTGTTTCCTGCCCTGCACCCTGTGTTGGCTAGGATTGGCTCCAGCAGACCCCGGTGACCCTATAGTTAGGATATAGC
Source organism: Polypterus senegalus (assembly GCF_016835505.1). Taxonomy (NCBI): domain Eukaryota; kingdom Metazoa; phylum Chordata; class Cladistia; order Polypteriformes; family Polypteridae; genus Polypterus; species Polypterus senegalus. Next base: position 64,949,243 of record NC_053161.1, read on the forward strand.
AGGTTGGATAATGGATGGATGGATGGGTAATCATTATTAGAACACTATCAAAATGTTATGATGTTGATTCATTTTGATATATATGACTATCATTTTCTAAAAGTGATGGTTTTAAACATTTTTAGTTTGTTTTACCTTTTTAAGCTCTCTGGATCAGAGATATTTATTCAGTTAGTCTTATACAGTGTAATGTTATTTCATTATTTATTCATGCAGCTTTTATCCATCCATCCATCCATCCATCCATCCATCCATCTTCTAACTCATTACTTCAATTCAATGCCAGTACATCTCAGGACACACTCACATCCAATTTAAAATCTCAAATTAAACACATATCTTCAAAGTGAGGTAGGAGATCCAGAGTACCTGGAGAGCAATTTGAGCAAAATTGTGTTTACAGTTAAAACTCCATGCAGACAGTCTCTGGGTTGGGTTCATAACTAGGTGGTTAGGGTGTGAGGCAGCGATGCTAACAACAAAGTAACTATTCCGTACTTTAAAGTATCTTTTATATAAAAAGCTATAATACTCAAGCCTTATACTAAATCACAATTGTTTCTATATACTTTGTATAGAAATTATTTTTTTTCTTCCTGTTTCTTTTTATTCTGTACTTGGACTTTGTATGTACATTTCCAAACAGTCTACAGTATTTACTTACAAATTTCATTTTAGTAGTGAGAGTGATATTCTGTTTGATTAGAGTCCTTGTAGAAGAGTGTTTAGTCCATTATTTTATTTTGATACTGTTGTTCCTTGTGATGGACTCATTTCCAAAATACATCTAGAAGGGTGCAATGTGCAACTTACTGATTACCAATAACTGCGAAAGAATGTGCACCTCTTGTTTCACTTTTTGTTATTTTTTTAATCATAACTAACTTTACTCCTAATCAAGGATTCACTGGACACAATACAATAAACACAATACATTATTTGACTGAATTCTGATACCCCTTTTAAGGTGTCTAGGATATCGATGACCCCTCAAAATATTTTAGATTAATTAACCATGTTAAGCCGTAGTACAGATGATCCTTGAAAGATGTATTTATGTGTTTTAAACAAACCATGCACTGTAAATGGTGAGTACGATCCAGTAATGTATATGATAGGTCAAAACCGACCCAAAGAACATTGCAATGTTAAAAATGTGTAGCAAATGTACAAATATGTGATATTTGGAGACATTTTTGGTTATTGTAAAGTTAGTACACTTTACTAAAAGCTATCACATTTCTAATTTGAAAAGATTACATTTAGAATGTTGTCACTGGTTATGAATAAAAAAACTATCCTAAATCCTGTGGAAAATTCATTAAAGTCAACAGTGTGTCAAAATGATAACCTGAAAGATATGGCAAGATAAAACATTTTTAGAAAATATGGTGTACTGTACTTGAATTTTTTTTACTGCTAATTAAATTTAGGAGAAGTCACAGTCACACATCCTGAGAGATTAAATTATTTGCTTTTAGAGATTTCAAATACAAAACTGTTAAATTTGGCCCAAAATCATTGTAGAGGTTAAGAGAGTGTTGCACCAACATTATCCACCAAAATAGTTTTTATGTACCTCTGCTAAAGACACAACAAGTGTCTGGAAGTGTCATGGAGAGTTGCAACATCATTCGGCTATGTTATGTTGTTAATGGGGTAGGAGAATGCCCCCACAGGCACTTTTACTGCTTGTTTGCATTTCGTGTACAGCTTTTTCTTTCAAGCCACAGGCTTAGAAATGGAACACAGGTGCCTGACACCATAAATCAAATTTATGACATATAATTTCAACTGGCGTGAGTAGCTCAAATAAAGAAGGAGTGGCATGCAATACTTCAATGTGATCAATCAAAATAACAGAACCACAGACATTATACCTATATTTATTTACTTAGCAGACATTTTTTCCAAAGCAGTTTATAAACAAGGTCAACATGACTGAATAAACACCAATCTGCAGAATATTTAGGGAAAAGTGTTACAGGATAAGGTTATGAAATTGATCATCACAAGTGAAGAGTTTGAGAAAATACAAGCTTAGCTGTAATTCTGTGTTTACAAAAACCTAACAAAGCCATTTTTAATTAGTCAGAAATTCATTGAAAAAGAGCCTTCAAATGTTCTTAAACACACAAAGGGAGTCAACAGTCAAAATGAAGAAGGGTAGCATGTTCCACCAGCTACAAGGTACACATGAAAACAACCTGGATTGAGATTTGATGCCATACAGTGGTGGCATCACCAGATGCTTTTCATCAACAGATCTCATTGGGAGAAGAAGATTACAGCACCTCACAAGTGTCTCCATATATAGGTGCTGGCCCATCGACTACTCTGTAGGCAAGAATCAAGGATTTGAACTTAATTTATGCCGCTACAGAGAGACAATGTAGTGATCTGGAAAGAGGAATGACATGTACATGTAAATGTTTTAACAAGTAAGACACCTATGGCACACGCAGGGAGGAGCCACGCCCACCAACTCCAAGACCATTGGAAATGACGTCAACTCGCAGAGCCACGCTCACCAACTCGGGTGCGACAACACAGAAAGAACAGCGTCATTTATATTCATCTGTCGTAGATGCCTCATGTACCTCTGAGCCACCTTGACTGTTCATAGAGGCATGTTTCTCGCGGAGGTGAGTTGCCATATGCAGCGTGTAAAACAGTTTGCGAGGGGTATCCCATGGGATCCTTAAAACAATCCTTTACAACTGAGGTTAAAACACAATGAAGTAAACAGTCTTTAAAAACCCAGTTTTCGGTTACGAACGCACGACCGCGTGCACCATAGCAAACTGTTTTACACGCAACATACAGCAATTTGCATCCGCGACAACCATACGTCTTCTTCACTCACAGACAATTATATGTTGCTCTCTCCAGAGTTCCATCTTTTCATTCATTTTCTGTTGTATTCTCAAACCCTCCGTTTTTAGACAACTGTGTCTTTCCAGAAGTGTTCAACCATCAATAAATAATCTTGCGGCGTTTGTTATGCCGCGGGTTCACTATTGCGTTGTATTTTGCTCTCTCCAGAGTTCCATCTTTTCATTCACTTACTGTTGTATTCTCACACCAACCCGTTTTAGACAACCGTGTCTTTCCAGAAGTGTTTAGCATTCAATAAATAATTATGCATGAGATTGAGCGTGTGTCTACACGGCGCAGAGAGGCGTGGGTAAGCTGTTGAACCCCATTCGGGCTGCAAACCGTGGAATTCCCACTAATTGCGACTCATATGCTCCCACTGGTTGCGTCCCTACCCTTTGTGCACACTCCCCTCCCACCTCGCTACTACCATGGTTGGGTGTCTTGGTGGATTATATATAGAAAAGCAGCCAACGACTCAAGTGACGAGTTGGAGGTGGGCACATGAGCGGGCAGTACATACTGAACGAGAATTCAACAGACTAGCATGATGGAAGGAGCTGAATGGACGTCCTTCTCCTCTGCTTCCGTTCCACACTCCGCGCCGTGCACCCCCATCCCTCCGTCTGGCAGGAGAAGGCGCGAGGGCGGTCCGCCAGTTTTCAGTCACGGGCGATTGTGTGTTGGTTTGTTCCGTGCATTGTTACAATGTTGCTTTTCTTGCTGATTTATTATATTACCGATTTTTCAAATGTTAATTTTCTCCCTGTGCTTAAAAATCATTAAAAAACTGGCCTGATTATGCGGCGTATGGTACGCTGCGGGTTGGCTAGTGACTTATAAATCACTCACAACTGTCTTGCACAGAGCAGTGCTGTGAAAGCCTGTGAAGAGCAATGCTGTAAGACATTGTTTTAATTCTACATGTTTTTTATATGTTTCTTTTTATATATCTAATTCTATGCACATTTTCTTTAATTTTTTACGTACACTATAGTCTTAGATTGGAACGACAAGATAGTCTGTAATCCAGAGATCATAATATTGGGAGTACTTATTTTCACAAGGAAACAGTTGAAAAAACAAATAAAGCACCTTTGACAAAATATATTTTTAGGGTCAAATCCTTTCAGACAAGCTGTCCACCATTAGAGTAGTAAACCAATTATCTGTGTGTAACATCACAAGCTATAAAACTCCATATATGGCATAAAGAACCACTTGAGAGACAGAAGAGAGAGACAACAGAGATAACAGAGACATCAGACAAACAAACAGAAAAAGTGAATGCTTTCTTGAAAGGGCCCTAAGATCAGAGACACTGATTTAGGATGTTGTTAGGAAGTTTATTTGTTAAAAACTGACAACCACAGTTTTCCTGGGTCTTTTTCATTGGGTTGAAGAAGATATCCATTTGCTTATGTTACAAGTAGGCTTGTCTCAACCAGCTGTTTCACTGATGAAGGTTGGTTTCCTTTTCTCTCTTTTAGAATCTAGGAGAGAAAGGAACTGCAAAAGTCCTGCCTGAAGTTTATAAAGCATCTTTATCAGTTTTACCTGTGCTTCTCTCACCTCTTCAAAAAACATGGTGTCTTCTCTTTCTTTTATTTTACCCAGTGGGGACTTTTGCCAACTGTACTTGTTCTTGTTACTTTCCTAGCAGGTTCTGTCATCCAGAGTTCCTTGTGTCACAATTCTTGCAACCTTCCTCCATCAATAAGTACAATTCAAGGGTCTCCAAGTCCATGTTTTCATGAGCTCTGTCAGTATTTCTTTTCTTTTGCAGCTAGCTATAATGACTGCACAGAATAGATGCATTTTTAACCAGGATGGAAATAATAATAATGAACCAAGGTCGAAACTGGGAGGACAGGATTCAAATAAACAATGGCCAGGATGTGAGACAAAATCATAAATTGAGAGACGTAATGAGAGAGCCAAAAACCACATCACGAAACCTAAGCCAAGACACCACATGTAAATAAAGCTGAAGGTCAGAAAACAATTCAGAGACATCTTTAAAAGTGATGATGATGCTAAAGTTTTAAATTTTAGTTACAAACTTGGACAATAAAGGAGTATATGATGCTGACTTTTATGCCATCACAGTAATTATGTCATATATCGCACACTCCTCCGAGTCTTGCCCAGCAACAGCCTGACAACCCTCCATTACAAACAGCAAACAATGGCAGTGCTGATACTAAAAAACAAAATGGTCTCTTGAGAGACATATTTCAAAATTAACATCTTCAAAAATTTCCTAAATCAGAAAAACAGACCAGACCATTAAATTCCTTGACAAGTTTCCCACTGTGTCCTAACAAAAGACACATACCATTCACAAAGTATATATTGCATGCAAAAAATATAAACAATTTTATACAATAAATATTTAAGTATTTGTTTAAATATAATTACATAGTGTTTTTTAAATTTACATTTTTTACATTTTGTTATTATTAATGGCTATTCAGTTAACTTATGACTTGTGGATAGAAACTGTCCCTGAATCTATTGGTGCATGTGCCAAAAGTCCTGTACTCTTTGCCAGATGGAAGGAGCGAGAAAGGAAACCGTGCAGGATAGCTGAGGCTTTTAATGATACAGTTAGCCTTTCAAAGGCAGCATGTTTTGTATATCTTCTGAAGTGAACACAGTTGGGTGCCAGTTATATTCTGTGCCACTTTCACCCTCTGCAATGCTTTAAGATTTTGAGCTGAACAGGAGCTGTACCAGGATGTTATAGAGCCAGTGATGGTGAACTCTACTGTATACCTGTAGAAGGTCACATGAACAGATGAAGAAAAACTTGTCATCTTCTTAAATTGACTTATATTATGTTGACAATTAATCATAAGATCAAGTATCAAGGAGGTTGTGAGTTTGTGTGGATTTTTTTTTGTTCATGACATTGTTTCAGTACAGAATGTGTGCCGTTAATAATGCATTCTGTCCAAAATAACAGCTCACAAACTTTTTATATATTTCGTAAAGGCCAATGCTTCTCAATTTGTTTATTAGCATATTTTGACATTGTTTTATTTTAATGTAATCTGAATTTTTTTAAATGTATTGCACATATTCATTGCCTGTATAGATCTGTAATGTTTGGTGATAATAAAGAATAAGGTAACAACACAAATAGTAGTTACAGTATGCTGCCTTTTTTGTAATTAAAAAAACTCATCATTTATCTGAAATGTTATACTTTGTATTTTTATGTTTGGCAATGGAATGTTTCAGTAAACACGGGCAATTCTGAAGGTGTACATTTGTCAGTATTCTTCATTGCAGTTGGTCACAGTGTAATGCATGCCAGTTTGGCTGATAGACTGAGGGGCAGCAGATGAGCTCGAGTAATGGATGACAAGACACCTTCTCAATATGATGCCTAAGCTGTTCCCTTAAATATTCCCATTTTGTGCTTTTTTCATTATTGTCATATTATTATTATTAATATTGAACACATATGTAGAGAAAATGTGTCTTATTTTATGTGTATGACAGGAAGGCCAGTAAAGCCTTGAATGAAACTCAATGTTGATGATCCACGACAAGTGACAGCAGGTGCCTGCTTTGAATAACAGAAAATGAAAGAAGCAGGGAAACGCTAAATGTCAGTGACTGGGATTGCATACAGTAACTGGAAGATGGGTTAAGAAAACATAAACAAGAAATGCTCAGTCTTAAATAATTCTATTTACATAAAAAATTATTCTGCTGTGCTGCAGTTTGGTAGACTTTTTATTTACTGATCCCTTGCCAGCCTTTGACAAGATGTATTCACAAGGGACAGATGTTGCTGACAAAGTCAGGTGCCTTTTTGAATGTTTGAGTCCAGATGTGCTTATCCAGCCGCTCCTTCTTATCAGTACTTGATTGATCTTTATGTCCACCTCTGAATGAACTTGCAAAGTTTCTTTACAACTTTTTTTGTCTTCACTGAATTGAAACTGGAAATTAGTATAAACAGTGGTAATTTTGGGGTAAAAATATAATTTCACCGTGTAGCAGATCCTATAAAAGTGGTAGCTTCAATCAGATTTGAATGTAACAGTTTGATCTGTAATCTTGTACTGTTACAAAATTTTGGAGGGTTTAGATGAAAAGCAATACTATATGCATTGAATCATGGTTTACTTTAACTTAATACATATAGCATTGGCTTTTACAGGCTTTACACTTATATGGCATATGCACTGAATTATATTTTTTATTAGGGGTGAACGCTTATGACAAAATTAATAATTGAGTATTATTGATGTAGTGTCCTAGATTTTAAGCTTTTTATTTTACTTTATTTTTGCCCACACAAACAAAATGAACTTAATTTTCAAAGGACAATTAACATCAAAGCATCTCCTCTTCCTGAATTGTACCTCACTTTGAAAACATCTATGAAAAACAAGGCAGAAGACCAGAATGATGCCACAACCATGCAGTATAAACAGTTAACAGATGGATGCCATGGGACTAGGAATTGCTAAGCTAGTTTACAGCTTGGGAAAGGAAGGAGTCCTTTTTTGATTATTTTATGGCATGCATAAACAGATCAAAAACTCTGAGCAAACTCATTCATCATATTGACAACCAGCCAATCAGGTGGGTGTAATGTCTCCTGTCTTGAAACCAAACATGGAATTTAAAAATAAATAAGGCTTGTCTGATGGACCAAAAAGGAGTGACGACAGAAAGGATGTCAGAAGAGGGTGATGTGACGTCAGAACAGTAGACCAACAGATGTAACTGTTTCATCTGAACTTCAGCAAAAGCATCTCATGAATAACATCGATTGCTAGATCAAAAACCGCCCTAGGACACAACCAATTCTTCGTAAGCTTTTTCAAAAGACTATATATATATATCCAAATTTTGCTATATATTTTCCTTTATACATTCCTCTGCTGGTATAATTGCTCTTTAATAAGTATCAAGTTACTTTTAACTTTCTATACTTTGTCTTTATATCAAGAGTAACTGAAATAATTAATTGTAAATTTATACACTTGTATGGGGAGTAGCCACATTATTTGCCCATAGGATTTATCAAGGCTTAGAGGTCGCTCCTCGAAAGAAGGGACAACTGCGGTAAAAAAGGGCATATTGTTTGGTTGGTAAATGGCATAACCAAAAGAGCTGCACTTTTAATTGTGTCACGCAAACATCCCCATGTTTGTCAGTGCTGGTGATAGTAAGTTCTTAAGTAGAGAATCCTATAGCATGTGACATATATTAAGGCTCCATTGTCTATTTAACAATATTTAAATAAAGATAACTATAGAATATTGTGAGATTTATCTCTTTTGTCTATTTAAGGAAATCTGCATGTGAATGTGAGGGGGATCTAAGTGAAATATTGCAGGGTGACTAACTTTGTCTACAGGATCTCTATGTGTGTGTGTATTTGTATGTGTGATAATCTTAAGGTGCAAGCATAGATCAACCTAGTAACAGACTTGGGAAGTCCTACAGAAACCCATGATAATACAATTGCCAATGATATTCCAACTGTGATTATTAATTTCAACTAGCAGTACAATGAAAAATTTACACACAGTAAAGTACAACCATCATTGTGCAGGGAACCTCTTAAAACTAATAATATGAAATTGGTAAATGCTGGATTAGTTAAAAAGTTAAAAAAAGTATTGTTTAATAATGTTTATTTTTTATTTGCTACAATAAAGATATGGGCGGCACAGTGGTAGCACTGCTGCCTCACAGTTAGGAGACCCAGGTTTGCTTCCCAGGTCCTCCCCGCATGAGCTTTGCATGTTCTCCCCTGTCTGTATGGGTTTCCTCCAGGTGCTCCAGTTTCCTCCCACAGTCCAAAGACATGCAGGTTAGGTGCATTGGCGATCCTAAAATTGTCCCTGGTGTGTGGGTGGGTGTGTCCTGCGGTGGGCTGGTGCCCTGCCCGGGGTTTGTTCCTGGGATTGGCTCCAGCAGACCCCTATGACCCTGTGTTAGGATATAACGGGTTGGAAAACGACTGATTGACAATAAAGATACAGCACACTTATCTTTGTCACTGTTTTTAATACAGTAAAGTAGCAGTAAATTACTGATATACAAATATTTATATAATAAAATTTAACTATAACACAAACATTCCTCCCGTGTCATCACCACCACCACCTTTCAAAAATGTAAAATGTGTGAAAAAGTTAAACATGAGAATCTTAAATTGGGGTTCTGCTGTAATAAGAAAACAAATGCTGTATGAAAATCTTGAATGACAGTAACGTGATAGTTCTGGTGTACTGGTATATAAAATCATTAAAAGTAATAATATTATCCATAGTAATCTTGAGAAATATTTCCATAGTAGCACACTGTTATCAAATGCTACCAGACTCACTCCTTGAGCAATGGTATCCCACTTCTTGTGGGATGAAAAAGTGCACTCATTTAAGGAAGCAGCATTGCAAGCATCTGCTGTTCAGTTTATATTCCTGATAAATATAATGAAATGTTAGGCTCACACATGCTTTCATAGTTCTACTCAAACTCAAATTAATTGTGGCTGCATAAAGTAATGCTTGTTTTAAGATCCATTTTGATTTTTGTTTGTGATTTGGATTTCAGGGAATGCAATTCAGAGCCTTTGTGTTCTAATAGGGAAAACACAATGACTGCTGTTAGCTGATTTTACTTTTGATAGTCTACTGTATACAGCGATGTGTTCATGTAAACAGGTAAATGAATGGTTATCTGTGTCACAGAGCTAATGTTATAGGGACTTGGTGCTGTTTGCATAGTTTTTATGGACTCTAAATACTGGACTATGTGGTTGTGTTTTAAATAGCTGTATAAATGTTTACCTGCAGTGGTCTAAAGGAGTTTCTACGGTACATTTTTTAAAACAAAATATTTCCAAATTATGGGCAATTCCCTTTATTTTCAAAAAATAACACTGATAACATAATATAATTATGAGGGACATTTAAAAAGTTTCTGCACTTTTTTAGAACTATATTTATTAACAATATGTAAACTTTTTGAACGCCCCTCGTACATATATTAGTGCAGTACATAAAAAAAACATATTTTTAATAGGATTTTACAATATCATGCAGTTGAAATTGAGCTAAAATAGTCTTGTTGTGGCCAAAATAGCTCTTACTGGCACATTTCAAAATCCCTCAATTGATGTCCTGTTATTAGTTGTTGGTTTTGGAGTGTATGTGGTTAATTGTAGCTTAAATTACTTAAACATAAATGTTTGAAAGAATACCCAAAGGACAGATACTATTGTACATTAAGACTGTTGGCATTTCAATAATTTGAATTGGGAATGTGTTTTGATGTCAGGAATGGCTAATGGATATGTAAAAGAAAAAAAATATACAAATATTTAAAAGAGTAAATTTATCCATAATTCATGCCAAGCAGAATGGGTTTCTCTTTTAAAAGAAACATTTCAAAAACTTGCCAAATGCTTTTTAAATAGTAGTTTCTGAAATTTCAAACATTTGTATAACTCTTTTGTTTCAAATATCTTAATATTAATTGAACTGTCCTGACCAATTTCAATAAAATGGGTCCACTGGGAGCTTAGTTGTTTCATGTGTATTGGCAGACACACATGATGTGATAGCAACAATAAATCCTCTTGTGTTTTATGCAAACCTACCTTACAAAAGCAGTCTCTGCTTTATTATTTTCTCCCACCATTCAAGTAGAATAAACTGCATAGAACACAATTAAACTTGCACACAAGCTGAACTTTTCACTTGACATCAGAGTGACAAAACCATTATGTAAAAATCTAATATTTCATCTGGACAGCACTTTGGCAAAAGACTATTTTCAGAGTCTGACATAAAGTGTACACTTTTGGCTCAAGACCTATGCTCCATATATTTTTCTTGCAAATGTAACAGTGATGTCACCCTCTTGTAGGACTGCTGCAACACAAAAGCAAAATTTCACACTAGAGAGGAAATAAAGCTGACAGGCCCTATCCTAACATTACTCGATTATGTTTACCTCTTTTGTAAGTCACATTGGATAAATGTGTCTGCCAAGCAAATACATGTAAATGTAAATAAAGCCAGTACTGGTAACAGAGATGTGTGAGTTCAAGTGTACCTTTTTCCTCTTTTATTTAATATGCCAATATTGTTTGAAATTAATGTTAAACACTGTTTACATAAATTATTTACAGAAAGCTTATTGTATGTAATATGGTACAGTAAACTATGCTATGGTTTACCTGCTGTCTAAATTGTTACAATGTAATAAACTGATCTCTTTAGAAAGAAAAATAAAAAAAGTTTGTGAATTCTGACCACAGATTTGTTGTTGCTACTCTTAGGATCAAGCTTAGGTCCAGTAGTTTACCACCTACTAGGAAAATGAGCCTGGACTTGGCCAGCCTCCAGGACCAGGCTGTTTCCAATGTGTTTGCACGCAGTTTGTGTGAGGAACTTTCAGATTTGGGTGCGACTGCCGATCCTAATGTGATGTGAGAGACCTTCTGTGACAAGACCCTGAAGGTTGCTGAGGGTTGTGTTGGTGTTACTGGTGTTCCCAGTAGGAGGTGTTTCATCTCCCAGGGCACCCTGGATATCTTTGAGAGGAGTCACAGTTCACAGCTCAATGACAATCCTGGTCTGTACCGGGAACTGAGAAGGATGGCTGCGAGGGCTCTGAAGGCAGATAAAAAGGCATATATTAGAGGAATCTGTGAGCAAGTGACACACCATCTGTGGTCTAGCGACCCATGTCCTGCTTACAGAGGAATCGAAGCATTATGCACATCTGAATCTGTTCCTTGGAGAGTCGCAAGTCAGGGAGGCTGGTGGAACGGTCCTTACGGATTACACTGCAGTTGTGACCTGCTGGGCTGGCTACTTTGAGCAGTTGTTCAAAGCTCATCTTCCGGCTAGGACGTTGGATATCTCTGGGTCCACAGTTTTTGAGGCTGATCCTCCAATTAGCTGTGAACCACCCAGTCTCACTGAGATTCCACAGGTGGTGAACCAGCTTTGGGAAGGCTGCAGGGATCTGTGGTATCTGGGGTGAACTTCTCCAAGCTGGTGGTAAGGCTGTCCTCCTGGCATTGCAAGCAATCTTTGCTTCCATTTGGGAGACCGGCATCATCCCAACTGACTGGAAAACGGACTTGTCATCCCTATCAGGAAAGGGAAGGGTGATTGCCTGGATTGCAGCAACTACAGGGGGATAACATTACTCTCGGTGCAAGGTAAGGTCCTTGCTAGGATCATCCTCAACAGGATCCGTGATCACTTGCTCACCTACCAGCGACCGGAAAAGTCTTTTTTTACGCCTAAGATGTCTACCATCGACGGCATCCTGGCACTGAGGGTTCTCATGAAGCGCAAACATGAATATCGGCGGAGTTTCTTTGCAGCCTTTGTTGATTTTCATAAAGCGTTTGACTCAGTTGATCGAGTTGCCCTGTGGGTTTGCGGGATCCCCTCAAGGTTGCTGGATATCATGGCTGGCCTGTACACTGGTACTGTGAGTGCTGTGCAGATTGGAGGCAGAACCTCTGCGTTTTTCCCAGTTGATTCTGGGGTTCATCAGGGGTGTGTTCTTGCTCCTACTCTGTCCAATGCTTGTATGGGCCGGGTGTTGACCAGGATCATGGGGTCCAGCGGCTGTGGGGCATCTCTTGGTGAAGAAAGATTCACAGATTTTGACTTTGCTGACGATGCTGTGATCTTCGTGGAGTCAATGTAGGCTCTGATCAGGGCGCTGGAGAGACTGAGTAAGGAGTCTGAGTGTCTTGGATTGCGAGTGTCCTGGATATAAACCAAGATCCAGGCCTTTAATGACCTCTTGGGCACAGCCATCAACAGTGTGTCTGTTTGCGGAGTGTTGACCTTGTCGAGAGATTTACTTACCTGAGCAGTGACATTCATATCTCTGGTGAATCTTCCTATGAAGTCAATAGATGGATTGGGAGAGCATGGGGGGTCATGAGGTTGCTGGAAAGGGGTGTGTGGCACACCCAATATCTATGCAAAAGGACGAAGGTCCAAGTCTTTAGAGTCCTGGTGCTTCCTGTCTTGATATATGGTTGTGAGACATGGACGCTATCCAGTGACCTGAGATGAAGTCTGGACTCCTTTGGTACTGTGTCTTTCCAGAAAATTTTTGGGTACAGTTGTTTTGACTTTGTGTCGAATGAGCGGTTGCTCATGGAGTCCTGAATGAGACACATTACTGTACTACGGTCATGGTACTACGGCCATGTGATGTGTTTCCCCGAGAGTGATCCGGCTTGTAAGATCCTCATTGTTGAGGACCCGAGTGGCTGGACCAGGCCAAGGGGTCGCCCACGTAACACCTGGCAGATAAAGGGTCATTTCCAGAGGGTAGGACTGAACCACATGTCTGGTGTGAGGTTGCCAACCGGGATCCCGAGTTGTTTCGTCATGTAGTGTGTGTGGCAACGCACTGTACCAATGCATGTTCCCCAACTTGACTTGACTTTCGAAAGACGTGAATGCCCAAGGAAAGGAAAAACATCTCTAAAAATAACATTCTCAAAACTGCTGCATCATCAGAGATACAAGAGGCCAGAGCCTATCTTGGCAGCACTTAGTTCAAAACAAAAACCAAACCTGGAGGCCCAGCATATTTTATATTTATGAATTAATAGCAAAAATCCATCCATCCATCCATCTGTGGGAGGAAACTGCAGCGCCCGGAGGAAACCCACGCAGACACGGGGAGAACATGCAAACTCCACGCAGGGAGGACCATAGCAAAAATGTATTATTTCATTACAGAATAATATTATGAAGATATGGAATAATTCTTAGCCTAGTTTCTATGCAGCTCTGAGCCAGGAAAAAAATATACTGTATGTGGTAAATAGATGAAAAACATTTTGCTTTACACCTTTTACCCATAGGATACACTCAAAAAATGCATTTGAGTGTAATATTAAATATTCAGTTTTTCCTGTTCATTTACTTGAGATTCTAAATTTTGGGCTGCATAAAATACTGTATTTTAAAATGTGTCATACTTTATATTTTACACATTAGCTATGTGCATCTTTCACTTCTGCTCTGTTTGTTTCAAAAATGTAGGAATTCATTGTTAGCAGACTAAATCTTGTTTTATTTTCCGTTATAGAATCAAATGGACGAGTTGTTTTCACTGGCTTACCAAATACAGTCAATAAAGGTACACCTTATATTTTGCCTGTCAATGTTACCACATTTCAGGTTTCTACACCTGGCACTCTGCTTGGTAATCCAGTCATAATCAACTCCAATCCCCTCACTCAAGCCTTTGAAGTTTCATGTACGGGTTCCACACATTGTCAGGTATGTTGCTAAAAATGTATTTATAACTAAATTATACTGTATATTAAAAACTGACATAATAAATTTGTTGATTTATTGTAATATACCAAATTTGAGCAAATGTTGTATACTGTTCTTAAGCATTGATTTTGATTAATATGTTTGCAGTTTCAACTATGTTCTTTAGTTTATCTATTCAGTGCCTAAAGTAAAAGTGAAGAATGAAATTTAATGAATCGTGAACACTTTTTGCCATGAGTTGTTTGTTATGGTAATAAACTGGTACTTGTGACAATTAAAATTCAACTACTGTACTGTATATTGTAAATCCCCAAGATCTGACACAACATACAGAGTCCAGCACACACAAATCTTTTATTAAAGCATGGGTAATGCTTTCTTTTTCCCCACCAGCAATGCACAGTACAAAGCACAATGAAGCAGAGTCCAACACACTAACGCATACAGCACTTTGCACTCTCTCTCTCGTCCACCTCCACTCCTCCCTCAAGCTTTGTCCTCTTCCTCCTGAGTCTGACTCCAAATGGAGTGAGCCGGTTCCTTTTATAGAGCACCCGGAAGTGTCCCATGATCTCCTTCCGGGCGTACTTCTGGGTGTGGTGGCAGTCCTGTACCGAAGGGCACAACTGTCCCTTTTGCGCCACCTGGTGGTGTCCACGGGCCCCAGCAGGGTTGAGCTTCCATTCTCCAAACCTGCGGCGCCATAGCAAGCCATGGAGACTTCCCTCTGTCGTCCAGGTGAGAGTACGGCCCTGTACACGCTCTTTCCCCCAGTCCTTCTCTTAAGACATCCCAGCTAGGTAAGAGTCCCGGTTGTCCATTACAACATCCAGGTAAAGAGACTATAAATGTCTTTATTTTGTAACCAGAACAGGGTGATTATGATAAGTATGATAACAGACAACTGGTTTTGGTGAACTTCCTCTGGTGGCCCATGCTAAACAAACTGCTATTTCAAAATTAATTTTAGATATCTGAAAATTAAGTTCAACTTTCTAATTACACTTTGAGGTATCTCAAAAGTGAAGACACCTCAAATATATTTTCAGATATCACAAAATAACTTTCTGTGCATTCATGAGAGCTCATATACATTTCAGATTGACCTTATGGCACTTTATCCATCTATCCATCCATTATCTAACCCGCTATATCCTAACTACAGGGTCACAGGGGTCTGCTGGAGCCAATCCCAGCCAACCTAGGGAATAAGGCAGGAAACAAACACCGGGCAGGGTGCCAGCCCACCGAAGTATGACATTTTAAGATATCTCAAAATGTATTTTTAATAGGTTTTCCTTTTGATTTTAAAATATCTTGAAATGCATTTCATATGCCTCAGAATAGGCAGGAAGCTATTTTAAGATATCTGGAAAAGGATTTAAGATATCTTTAATTGTATTTTTGGAATCTGAAAATGTTCTTCTCATATCTTGAAATAGATTCATTTTAAAGGAATCTTAAATAAAAAGTATCTTTACATGTGTTTCATATATATTGAAATAAAATTTGACATATCCTAAAATACATTTTAAGAAATTTAAAAATGTATTTTAAATATCTTAAATGTAAGTCACTATGAAGATGTTACAAATGCATTTCAATATATTTGGATTACATTTCAAAATATATTGAAATGACATCAAGAATTTTGAGTTATCTCAAATAAATTTTGAAATATGTTAATGACTGGCCTATGCAATTAAAGATATGTGAAATCCATTTAACTTGATCTTGAATTCATAGTAAATCCTATTGAAAACGTCAGGAAGGTTAATACATTTCAGGGATCTTAAAGTGTACAGGGTGTCATTTAAGATATCCTGAAATGCATGTGAAATCCAAAAACACATGTTTGTACAGAATATACAGATGTCAGAATTTTGATTTTTCTCACATTTTTTTTACTGTGTCAGGTCAACATGATTAAAATTCCACAGACTACAGAGGTTGCCATCAATTTGCAGATATTTGCTCAAGATAACATGGGAAGTTCTGCAATGCAAGTACTTTCTGTATTTCTGAATGTTGGAAATAAACCCCCTATTTTCTTGGACAATATGGCTGACCAAGGTAACCCTTGCAGATAATGCTACTTTAAGTGGATTTAATGGTCTTTAGCCTTGACCACTGTTATTGTCTGACTTGAATATAATGTACCTTATTTAGTATAACTACTAAATTTCACTGCCATGTACATGCACTTTTAGGTTATACCCTAAAATTCTGTGTATCACAATTTGTTAATCTAGACAACAAAAAATATCATTTCATACAGCACATCTTCTCAATTTTTCTTTACCTCATATTACATTTCAATTCTTTATTTTTTTTAACCCATGTTTTTAAACCATCATTTACTTTTCAGTTCAATGTACCAGCATAGAATGAAGCCACTGCACTCTTAACTTATACATTTAAATCATTAAATATATTTCTTACATTTTTCTAGAATGTCTCTAAAGTGTCTATGTTTTCAGTAATCTAAAGGAGACATCATAAGAGCATGTTATGGTTTGACAATAATGCCTCTGGATCTTCTATCCCAGAAAACGAATGTGTGAAATAACATAGCAAAAATTTGCCACACAATAGGCTCCAATATAGCTTGTAATATCTTGGAGCTTTTGATTCTCCCTTTGTAAGTGCTGTGGATTGTTACAAAAATTCTTCTGCTGTGACCTTTTGACTGTCAAGTGACTGCACAAAGATTGTGCTTTTTGTATGATAATTAAATCCACAACAAAATAAACAGAACATTTTCTCCATCAATTAAGTACATCAAATGTCTTCTACTTAAAAAAAATGATGGCAACATGGAAGACAACATTCTTGTGAACAATAGCCACATTTATTTAGTACATTGTTCACTAAAGGATCTTTAAATCCTATTCTCCTCATACATGAACAAATTATGAGGCACCAAAATTATGTGTGTAATAGCACAGGCAGCAGCCACTCAAGTTTCCGAACTACCTACAAACCTCAGCTGCAACTTAAAATACAGCCAGTGGAGGTCACTAATGGACAAGGAAATATAACAAGTCAGCGTTGGAGCTAATAATAATAATAATAATAATAATAATAATAATAATAATAATAGCAATACATTATGTTTAAAAGCACCTTTCAAGGATAACAAGAACGCTGTACAAATACATCAGGGAATAAAAAATATACCAGAAAATGCTAATAAAATATAAATATGATAAAAGCAAAAAGTAAAGTTTCAATGTCAAGTAAATCAACATATCTCCTTCTTCTTCTTTCGACTGCTCCCATTAGGGGTTGCTGTCCTCTGCATCTTGTTCTGTTACACTCATCACCTACATGTCCTCTCTCACCACATCCATAAACCTTCACTTAGGCCTTCCTCTTTTCCTCTTCCCTGGCAGCTCTATCCTTCAAGTACATAAACATATATTTTTGATAAATGATTATGTCAATGAGAAATGTTGGTAATTTTAAGAGAATATATATTTATAAGAGCAAATCTAAAATTAGTTGTAAGTGAAAAAAATGTTGCAAATCAAACTGGCTACATGACATCCCACCCAGATTAAATGTATGAAGTTAACAATTTTATTTATCATAAAAGTTCTGTGGTGATACTAATTTGTAAGTTACAGAATCACAAAACTATAATAATATTGAGTATATTATTATTATTTTTATGGTTAGCTTATAACCATTTTAGCTTCAAGGTAATCCAGTAAAAGAAGAGAAGTCAAAATAGGAAGCTACCTGTACATAAGGAGGAGATCAGCAACAACTGTGACACATGCATCAGCACTGACAGATGAGCAGTTGTGACATCATCACGCATTAATAATAATAATAATTCTTCACATTAATATAGCGCTATTCTCATGACTCAAAGCCCTCTCCACATAGGAAGGACCCGGGAAGCGAACCCACAATCTTCTTACTGCAAAGCAGCAGCGCTACCACTGGTACAGAAACATAGTTTTGCCTTATCTTTATATTGTTATTGAAACAATTGTGTCATTCTTGTTAGAGTGCATTGATTTATTCAAATGTGAGCTCCCAAGTAAAGGTGGTGGTTTATTTTTGATTTATATGTTACTGTGAATAGGTATTTACTGGCATTACTTACCTATTCCCTTTTAATTTTATTATACACTGATTTAATATTGCTGATTGATTGTGAATACATTTGTGACTTGAATTGTATGCTTTAAAAACCCTTTGGTTTCCTTTAATAATAATAATAATGATGATAATAATAATACATTTTATTTATATAGCTCCTTTTCCATACTTACCGGTACCCTTATCACAAGGCCACAAATGACAGTTTAAAAGACCATAGAGAGCATGTATTTCTCTAATTTATAGACTCAAGTGTGAGTCACATGCCACATTAGATTAGTTAAGAAAAACTAAATTAGTCTTATTAGATACTGATGCCAAATGAAGCTGAGAAGGTACAAAATATGTTTTGTTTATTCGGAAGACATATCAAGTATGTACATTCAGGTAGACGGTGTCACAATAGAGCTGGGGTTAATTATGCTTCTTTACAGCTCAAAGAAAAGAAAACAATGGCCCCAGTTAGGATAAAAAAGAAAGAAACCTGAACACATATGAAGTTAAGCAAGTTATTCATAGTCAAGAATGAAAATATTGACCTAAAGATTTACTTGATGTTGATGAATAAGAAATTTATATGATAACAAGTGTATCCCAAGGGTCAAGCAATTTTTTTTCTTTTAAGACATCTACAGTGCATGAAAGCACATTTTCTTTACAGGCTAAATGATATTTTAGGGTTGCTTTAACAAATTATAACATTTTTAAATGGAAAAACAGTGGATCCATATTAGCATTAAAATACAATAGTGTAATCTTCATGCAGCATCAGCAAATCAAAGTTGTTGAACAATGTAAACCTACAGAAGGTTATGTTGTCTAATAATAATACATTAATGCATTTCAAACTTTAAACTACATTTGAAAGGATAGTACTTTAGCTGTGCACACTAATACAGAGAGCCAATTTATCTATACTAATAAAAGGCAAAGCCCTCACTGACTGACTGACTGACTCACTGACTCACTCACTCACTCACTCACTCACTCACTCTCTCACTCACTCATCACTAATTCTCCAACTTCCCGTGTAGGTAGAAGGCTGAAATTTGGCAGGCTCATTCCTTACAGCTTACTTACAAAAGTTGGGCAGGTTTCATTTCGAAATTCTATGCGTAACGGTCATAACGGTTGACGACGTCCGCCACGTTGAACTTTCTTACTTATGGCCCCATCTTCATGAAATTTTGTAGACGGCTTCCCTGTGCTAACCGAAATCAATGTACATACTTATTTCGGTGGTAAGACGCCACTGTTGGCCGCCATATTGAACTTTCCAATGTCAGACTCACTGACTCACTCATCACTAATTCTCCAACTTCCCGTGTAGGTAATAGGCTGAAATTTGGCAGGCTCATTCTTTACAGCTTACTTACAAAAGTTAAGCAGGTTTCATTTCGAAATTCTATGCATAACGGTCGACAACGTCCGCCATGTTGAACTGTCTTATTTATGGCCCCATCATCACGAAATTTGGTAGGTGGCTTTCCTGCGCTAACCGAAACCGATGTAGGTACTTATTTTGGTGGTATTACGCCACTGTCGGCCGCCATATTGAACTTTCCAATGGTCTTTGTTACTTATGGGCCCATCTTCAAGAAATTTGGTACGCGGGATCCCAACGCTAACTGAATCCTACTTATGTACATAAGTATATATGTCCATAGCCTGCAGCTCGGTCGCCATGTAAGGCGGCGTTGGGTCCCCCATCCCAACGCCTCCCAAGTTGTTGGCTGTCTGCCTATATAAGGCCGTCTGTCACTCCGGTCTCTACATTCCCTTCCTTGCTTCACCACAGGATTCACGTCTCCCTGCTGATAACCGCAGCCTTTTTATTTAATCCACGGCTTCTCCGCTGTTTTATTGTTCGTTTATTAAGATTATAGTTATTGTGTAGGTATTTTAGACTTACTTTACATTGTTCAGGCACCCATTTCCTTTATCGTTCCAACCGTACCCCCATTAACATGTCTATCGAGGTGATCACCATCGATCAAAGAACTGTCACTTACCGAGTGGTTTCCATGCCCGGAGATGGCACCTGCCTTTTACATTCTCTGTGTTACATATTGCACGGCCATATCAGGCTCACTCTTGATATCCAGAGGAACATTGTGCCTTATGTGTTGAATGACTGGGACAGGTTCAAGGTGTGGACTGATGACGGTACAGGAGATAATTATACTACACAGGAGCACTATAAGAGTGAAATGCTTAAGCCCTTCACCTATGGTTCTGCATGTGAGTTGATGGCTGCCGCTGAATTGTTCGGTTGTCGCTTTCAAGTGTACTGAAATGGCCAAATATTTTACACCTTTGGACAACCGCCAATGCCTCTTAAACATCTTAGATTCACAGGTGACGATATCAGTAGTGGACACTTTGATGTTTATGAATGTTTTGAATGCGAAGTTATTGATTAAACTGGTTGTATGCTTACAATGCTTGACAGATGTGAATGTCACTTCAACACAACGAGTCCTGCAAATGCTGTCGTAATTGAAACAAACCATGAAACTCAAACCGATTATGACAGCAGCAATCCAAACTGTGAGATTTGAGGAAAGATTGCTTTTCACATGGCCAACTGTACGTTGCATGCTCAAGAGTAAGCTCAGCGCACAGTTTGGTCATATTACTACCGGAGTGCCGAACTGACAACATGGTATACAAAGAGATCCTTAACAAATAATTATTGGTATATTTTCCCTCAGTTTAAAAAGGTTTACTTTTCTTCTTGATAAAAATTTTAAGGCAGTACTTCGCCGCTGCGAAGCGCGGGTATTTTGCTAGTCAATATACTATACCTTTCATTTTAGAAGCTGACCAACTTTAATGTCTGAGATCTCAGTGCCTAGGCCATCTTTCAGGATTGTCATTTTTGGAATGACCTCTCTAAATTAATTAGATCAGCTAAATCAATTAATTCTTATATAAAACAGTATAGAAAAAATCAGCTAGACAAACATCAACACTTATCTGCTAGTAAACTGATACTAGGGTGGACATTTGTGTTGCAGCAGGGCAGTGATGATTTTGATTATTAAAAATTTTTGTAACAACAAGTCGTATCCAAAAAGCAAAGTGCTAATCTGATGTAATTACATGCATTAGCAGAGTAGATAAGTTACATGCTTTTAAATAACATTTTATAGTATTGTGTACTGTAATTAAAACTGAACACAAATTGTCTTGTGGTGGCTGAAATAACTTTCACAGATAACCACATTCCAACTGAAAAGATGTTAAAATTGCATTTTTGCATTATTATTATTGGTTTTCAGTTGTAGAGGTTCATGGTTAATTGTAGTTCATATTTTTTAAACATAAACTTTTTTTTAAAGTTAAAGGCTATGCTGAAATCTCAGGCTTAAATTAATGCATGCAACAGGCCATGATGGATACCAGGTCATTGTGACTTTATCAATAAATGATAGCATTTGTGAAATATTGAATAATTTGTGCCTGGGTGCAGGAAAGACAAGTCGTGACAACTGGAAATTTTTGGTTCGCCAGACAGGTTGTCCATGTTAATTACAGTTCTCAACTTAAATCGAGCTATTTTGGGTCCCAACGTGTGGCCCTTCTTTGGGCAGATATCTTAAACAATATCTAAGCAGAGCTTCTAAAGCCATCAAAAATAAGGGTCCTTCACAGAGCTCCATCCTGCGGTCTTTTCAAGTTGCAAACGATGACTCCTTCCTAGCAGTCAGGTTTCTTGTATTGTGCTAACCAGAAGGGGTGGGGCTAATGCAGTCTGTTGGCGGTTTCTTGGACCTATGGGGAGAAAAGGAGACTATGTGGTTAGCAACAGTGCCTCCTTTCACCCCAGCAGGTTATAACATACCTTAGGAGGTCCTCTGATGTGCATACATAAAACATTATAATCTGCAGATAATGCAGCCATGATGTTACTATTTGCATAATTTCTTAAAGAGCAACATTTGGGAGCTCTTCCATTTGCACAGTATGCTCTATTTCACATATCTCAACAAATTATTGTAAAGACACACGTGTATATATATCTCTCTATTATAAAAAAAAATCCTGGAAAGGAAAAGCAGGACGACGATACGTGATCTTCTCGGAAGTTCTCAGAAGACACTTAAAAGATCCGTGAGACACAAACAATATTAAATAACACGTGTAAAGGGACGTAGCACACACAGATCCTGTGCTCTCAGCACATACAAAGCATATAAGGACAATGCGTTCTAGATGAAACGTCAACGAAAGAAGAAGAAAGAGCAGCGCGGAGAAAAGAGACCCAAAAGCATTGGAGGGAAAAAAGGCAGATAAGAGATTATGAAAGCAGTGGAATTTGAAAGGCTCAAACAAACAATGGTGCAATACACATGCAGAGAACGGTAAAGAATATGAAAGCAGTAAAATTCGAAAGTATTGTAGCATCCCAGTCAGGTTGAAGCCTTTTTTTGTTTTAAGTGACTGTTAGGTCCGATTGAGGGAGGAGGAGTACAGCAAGAAGAAGAAGAATAATAGCAGCACGACGACACCTCCTTAGCATGCGTTCAGTCGCACTTCCCTCCCCCTTGACAATGCTAGCAATATTATACATCCTGAGAAAGAGATTTAACCACGCCCGGGGCTGGAAATAAAGGACAAATATTGTGTTTACAACGTCACTCGAGACAAGGCTGTGAGACATCATTTAAAACCTAGCAGTTGTTGGATTGTTGTTGGCAGACACGCTTCATGTGCTCCTAGCTCTTAAAACAACGACAAGAGACAAGCAAAACACGCAGCTCGCCAGCAGCAAAAAGCCTGCTGATGATCAGAATGCTTCTCCTTAGCGTGCGTTCAGCCAAACTAACCCTCGCCCCCCCTTCACAACGCGAGCACCAGAGATGCGAAGTGGCAAAAGGACAGCTGCTGTACAGGCTTTGAAATTGATCGGGCAGCGAGACAAGCAGAACAGGTAGCTCACCAGCAGCAGAAAGACAGCAGATGATCTGACGGCAACTCCTTAGCATTCGTTCAGCCGCACCCCCTTCACAACACGAGCAGCGTTATACGTCCTGCGAGAAAGAGATGTAACCATGCCTGGGGCCGGAAATAAAGTAAAGTAATCCCTCCTCGATCGCGGGGGTTGCGTTCCAGAACCCCCTGCGATAGGTGAAAATCCGCGAAGTAGAAACCATATGTTTGTATAGTTATTTTTATATATTTTAAGCCCTTATAAACTCTCCCACACTGTTAACATTATTAGAGCCCTCTAGACATGAAATAACACCCTTTAGTCAAAAGTTTAAACTGACAAGACAGAGATGACAGTACTTTCTCACAATTAAAAGAATGCAAATATATATTTTCTTCAAAGAAGTGTCTGCATCAGGAGAAGAGAATTTAAGAGAGAGCGAGCACTCGCAAAGAAAAGCAAACAATCAAAAAATCAATACGTGTCCTTTTAAGTTTGCCGAAGCACCGCAATAAAGTGGCATTTTTCAGAGGAGCATCAGTATCTTCTAAGCAAACAGCCCCTCTGTGCAAACAGCCCCTCTCATCTCCTCCGTCAGGCGCAGAGAACGTCAGAGAGAGAGAGAGCGAGATTAAAGCAACAATCAAAAAATATGTGTGCTTTTGTGCTTTTAAATATGCCGAGCACAGCAATAAAGCAGCATTTTTTAGTGGAGCGTCAGTATCTTTTAAGCAAACAGCCTCTGTGCAAACTGCACCTCTGCTCACACCCCCTCCGTCAGGCGCAGAGAATGTCAGAGAGGGTGAGAGAGAGGCAAAGACAAGCAAACAATCAAGCAGTCAAAAGAGTAATCAAGCATATCTTATAGCATTGAGGAGTTTTAGTTAATATGTAATACATGCTCTGATTGGGTAGCTTCTAAGCCATCTGCCAATAGCGTCCCTTGTATGAAATCAACTGGGCAAACAAACTGAGGAAGCGTGTACCATAAATTAAAAGACCCACTGTCTGCAGAAATCCGCGAACCAGCGAAAAATCCGTGATATATATTTAGATATGCTTACATTTAAAATCCGCGATAGAGTGAAGCCGCGAAAGTCGAAGCGCAATATAGCGAGGGATTACTGTATTGTTTTTACAAAAGTTTTAAAATAAAAGTGAAAATAATGCATATGTAACAATTCGCATAAAACTAACAATCTTTTTTAATTGTATATCCAGTAAACAAAACCTGGGAGTGGGCGGGTGAAGCGAGCAGGGGGCAGAGCTCCCTAGTAAATATACAATACAATACAATACAGTTTATTTTTGTATAGCCCAAAATCACACAGGAAGTGCCGCAATGGGCTTTAACAGGCCCTGCCTTTTGACAGCCCCCCAGCCTTGACTCTCTGAGAAGACAAGGAAAAACTCCCAATAAAACCTTGTAGGAAAATGGAAGAAACCTCGGAAAGGCAGTTCAAAGAGAGACCCCTTTCCAGGTAGGTTGGGCGTGCAGTGGGTGTCAAAAGTAGGGGGTCAATACAATACAATATACAGAAAAGAACAATTCCTTAAGACAGCATAATAATAAAAATTTTAGAAGTACGGTTTAACAGTAGATGATATGACATAATTAGGTTTGGATATTTTTAGAGTCCTGGAGACCTCATCCATCTAGCTGCCTCCCCATTTGGCCATGCCACGGCTGAAACGTTGCTCATGAAAGGACCCTCTTTCCCATGATTCCTGTGATCCTCCATCAGGGATGACTTTACCATAGGCAGGCAAACAACTTGGCAGGTGGGCCGTGGCACCAATGGCCACATTTGGGTACCGAGAAAAGTAACAGAATAGGTGAGGGTTAGTATTCAAATGTAATTATCATATTACTCATGTTTTAGTGCTAATGACTAACAACAGAGATGCAGTCTGTACAGTTAATCAGCAGCTCTAGTCAGGATATGCTAAACTGAAGTAGTGAGTCTTCAGCCGGGATTTAAAGGCTGAGACTGAAGGGGCATCTCTTATGGAAGCAGGAAGACCATTCCACAGTTTAGGGGCCCTGTAACTAAAAGCTCGACCTCCCACTGTTATTTTATTAATCCTTGGAATCCTAAGCAGACCGGCATCTTGAGATCTTAATGTGCGCTCAGGTTTGTAAGTCATGATAAGTTCAGACAAGTAAGCCGGACCTTGGCCATTTAATGCTTTATATGTTAAAAGGAGGATTTTGAAATCTGCCCTGAACTTACCTGGGAGCCAGTGTAAAGATTTAAGAACTGGGGTTATGTGTTCATATTTTCTTGTTCTTGTAATAATTCTTGCAGCGCATTTTGGATTAACTGGAGGCTGTATAGAGAACAGTTTGAACAGCCAGTGAACACCGCATTGCAGTAGTCAATCCTACTAGAGATAAATGCATGAATTAATTTCTCACAATCCTGTTTATTTAGAAAGCCTTAATTTCCTAACATTTTTAAGATGGAAAAACATGTTTTGGACGACTTTGTAATATGCGCTTTAAATGGCATGCTAGAGTCAAAGATAACACCTAGATTGCGGGCTGATTCAGTAAAATTAATTGGGATTCCAACTGAGTTAAATGATCAGCGTCATTCCCTCCAACAATTAACATCTCTGTTTTATCTGTATTTAAAGACAAGTAGTTCTCATTCATCCATTCCTTTAATTCACTAACACAACTAATTAAAGACAACATCGGAGAAACTTCATTTGATTTAAATGAAAGGTATAACTGGGTGTCATCTGCATACGAGTGAAAATTAACATTATGTTTCCTAATGAGAGATCCCAGTGGAAGCATGTAAAGTGAAAACAGTAAAGGTCCCAGTACTGAGCCCTGCGGACACCATATTGAACTTCTGTGTATAATGATGGAGTACTGTCTGCACATTTCTGTACATACTGGAATCGATTTGATAAATAAGAACTGAACCAAGCGAGCAGGGCCTGTAAGCCCAACATCGTTTTCTAGCCTGTGCAGTAAAATAGAATGGTCAATGGTGTCAAATGCTGCACTTAAGTCTAACAACATAATTACAGTGGAATTTCCTTCATCAGAGGATATCAGAATGTCATTTACAACCCGTGTTAGTGCCGTTTCTGTACTATGACCAGTGAAAGCCAGACTGGAATTTCTCAAATAAATTGTAATGCGTAAGGTGTGACTGAAGCTGACTGGCGACTACTTTCTCTAGTATTTTAGAGAGAAATGGTAAATTTGAAATAGGCCTATAGTTATTTAGTATGTGTGGGTCTAGGTCTGACTTTTTAAGTAAAGGTTTAATGACTGACACTTTTAGTGCATCAGGTACTGTGCCATGCATAATGAACTATTGATAATGTTAGAATGGTGCTGCAAGAACATCCATTGCACTTTTACTAGTTTTGTTGGCACTGGATCTAGGGAACAAGTAGTGGGCTTCATTTTAAATTAAAGTTAAGACTTCCTGCTCAGTTACAGGATTAAAATTATTAAAGTGCTGAATGCAATGTGAGCAGGGTCTGCTAAGCTAGTATTTGGTTTGTACTGTGATGCTGAGATCTGGGATCTTATATTTTTAATTTTCTCATTGAAGAAGTTCATAAAGTCTGTACTGCTAATATCTGTTGGTATTTTGCACTGTTGATCTGAATTCCCATTTGTTAATTTAGCCACTGCTCTAAAAAGTACCCTAGGATTTTTATTATTGCTATCTATTAATGTAGAATAGTATTCTGAGCGAGCTTTAAAGAGGGCCTTTTTATATTTATTACACTCTCTGTCCATGCAATTTGAAAGACATGTAGCTTTGTTGTTCTCCATCTGCGCTCCAGTTTTCGACACTCTAATTTAAGAGCTCGAGTGTTTTCATTAAACCAGGGAGAGTTTCTATGTGCTTTGATCACTTTTGTTTTAGGGGAGCCGCTGTGTCCAGAGCATCTCTCAAGGTCACATTATAATGTGATGTTAGCTGATCTAAATTGTTTTCCACGTTTACATTTGATGTTAACTGATCTAAATGGTTTTCCACAATTACACTCGACTTACTCAAGGTATCTATAAATTTTGAAGCAGAATTACAATCTAGATGTCGCACTGTCTTTGTTTTAATCTGCGAGTGCGCTGGCATGGGCAGAACTAAATCAAACGTAATTAAGAAGTGATCGGAAATAACTACATTTAATGGAGTAATATTTAAATTTTGAATTTCAACTTTGTAAGTTATAATTAAATCTAATGTATGGTTATGATTATGAGTTGGACCTTTGACAATCTGACAAAATCCTACTGAAT
The DNA here is from genome assembly GCF_016835505.1 of Polypterus senegalus. Taxonomy (NCBI): domain Eukaryota; kingdom Metazoa; phylum Chordata; class Cladistia; order Polypteriformes; family Polypteridae; genus Polypterus; species Polypterus senegalus. The sequence goes on from NC_053161.1 coordinate 64,976,763, forward strand.
TTAACAAATAAGTAAAACATTTGCTAAAAGTGTCAGTTTCCACATCAATGTGTACATTAAAATCCCCCATCAGAACTACGTGATCGTAATTTATAGCCAAATCAGACAGAAGGTTGCTAAATTCAGTCATGAACAATGAATATGGCCCTGGTGGTCTGTAGACTAGCACTATAATTGTGTTAGAATCTGTTTTAATATTTAAAATGAATGCCTGAAAGGATGTAAAGTTTCCTAAATTTTTAGAAGTGATTTGCAATTTGTTACAATGAATTATTCCAAGGCCTCCTCCTCGACCAGAATCTCTAGACTTATGAAGGAACGAGTATCCATCTGGTGACGCCTCAGCTAGGGAACAGTGTCATATTTACTAAGCCAGGTTTCAGTAAGAAGACACAGATCAGATTTTGTACTTAATATTATATCATTTACCAAAACAGCTTTAGTGCCAAGAGAGCGAATGTTCAATAAACAGTATTTAAAACTGCATGGTATATATATATATACACAGTATATATAGTGAAGGCAAAGGGGTGCCAAAGAATCATAAACACAAACACACCAGACAGTCCTGGTTTTAAACAAAGGATGTTTAATCAAGAGTACCTAAATATACACAAGCCCAAAATACAGTTCCTCCTCTCCTAGATGAGTTACACTAGGGGTCAACAAATAATTTAACATTAGGAGGACTACATAGAGGGCCAGGGGCCAAATTCTTACAGAGCAAATACTCTGTTGGCTGAGTTAGCTGCCACCCAACCCAAAAGAAAGAACTAAAATGCCTTAATAAACTCATTGTATATATGTATATGTTTGTATATAAACAATAAAGAGTCATCCAGCTTATGTTGCAAAGAATTCATTGAATTAATTCCTGTGTTAATATCATTCCAAATGTATGGAGCCCCATAAGTGACATGGATGATAAAAAAAATGAGGATTAACCAGGAAGAAACGTTCAAAATTTACGTTGCAAGTTAGTTGTTACCTAGAAACAATATCTCTGTTAAAAGGCTTAAGAGGAATATTAATACTGAGAATTGCTATTTTAATGTATGGACTGAAAAGTATATTTTTATAATGCCAAACTTAGCTGACCTTTCTGATCTGCAGTGACACAGATATTATCATTAAAGAGTATAATGTGAAGTGCCGATATCTTTAGAAGCATGGCACTTTAATTTAGTCTTATCCAGTACAGTTTGAAGTAGAGCACAAGAGAATGAAGTCCTTAAGGCAGGCTACAATCACAGTCAGAAAATATTTGTTCATTCACTAACTCATAAAAAACATGCAAAACATGGTACTGTGTACGCCTGTGTGAGACTGGCTAAGCACAATAAAGCCTTTATTGATGTGTAGATATAGCAAAGTGTATGACAGACATTTATTGGAGCTTGCTAAATATAATGTTATTGAATCTGTGAAAAAGGTACCTCTATCAGGCAAATTTGCTCTATGATGTGCTAATGCTTTGAAAGGCAGCATCTAAAGTTGGATGATAGAAGATGCCAGTTGGGCTGCGCATGCATAAATCAACAGACAACACAGATAGGACACAAATATGCTGTCTGATATGCTGAAGGAGGTTAATTCAAAATGGAAAACCAAGTTTGTGTTGGGGTTAAAGAGAAGGTTGAGGTTGCCTGAACACCACCCCCTTTAGTTTTAAGTGCCACATTTAAGATTTGTTTATGAAGGGGAGATCTACTGCAGTTGAGCCTGCTTCAAGATGCTGACATCAGGGGCTAAATGTTCTTTTGTGTTTTGTGGAATTTCACCCTAATATAACAATAAATGTGGAGATTTCAGCTAATTGTTTATAAAGAATGCTCTAATCATCATGGACTACCATATTTATCTTAGCATGTGTAAGTTCTAAATTATTCACTTGCATTTACTTTTCAGTAACTGAAAAATACATACTGCTGAAAAATGATGCTTAAAAAATAAATAAACAAATATAATATCAGTGACGCATACAATGGTGAATAGTAACGTTATTCAAGTGTAGCTACCAGGGGGTGAACCAGCTCTCCAAACCCAACCCAGACAGACACCAGGCACAAGTCCGGCAACACACACGTTTTATTTGAAAGGGGAAAACGCTTTCCTTCCCTTCTCCCTACGACAAGCACAGTATAATGAAGCACAATATAGTGCACACAATTCCTTTTCTGCTCTTCTCTCTTGTCCTTTGCATCCACTCCTCTTCTGGCAAGCTTCATCCCTCTTCCTCCAGACTTGAGTGTAGTGAGGTGGTCCCTTTTATACTGCACCCGGGAGCACTTCAGGTGGCTCATCAGCATTATCTGGAAGTACCCCCAGGTGTGGTGGAAACCTAAAGTAAGTCTTTGCAGCTCACCCTGGCAGCCCCCATGGAACCCAACAGGGCTGTACTAAACTCCAACTCCCATGGAGCCCTGCAACCGCTACAACCCAGGGGGGATGTCATCTAGCACTCTGGAAGGCAGTGTCCTGTGCATATCTTCTCTCTTGGTCATTCCAGTTTATTTGCCTCCTAGCCTGAGAAGAGGCCTCGGCTGTCTGTCACACAGGATAATTTCAAACAAAATCTTTAAAGCTGCTTTTTTTGCAGCACCTTTTTCAATACAGGTTTGTCAGAAAAACACTTTCTCAGATTGGTGACTTTTGCTGTTGTGAAATGTATGCTTGTGTCAGAGGGGAACATTTTTGTACTATGGGTGGTTTTCTTTTTCTCATTTGCAAAAATAAAACATGTAAATTATAAATGACGAAGCCAATAGATGAAGGGGCAATAGGCACCGTTTTTTGAGACTGGGGTGATAAGTGAAGCGGCAAATTTCCTGAATAATTCTGTTACAGATTATTATTGATGGTTGTCTACAAGATGTAGATATTTACCTGTCTTGCAAAAGAGTCACCTGCTTTGAAGATTATTGGTATCTTAACAACATATAATATGTGACACAGAACTGCCTACTTCCTTATAAAATGTTTGCATTAACTTGTTCTTGGGACATTGATTTCTAATTAGCATACAGTGGTATATGGGTTGGAGACGGTGGCACTGTCCAGAAAGCAGGAGATGGAGGTGGCAGAGTTAAAGATGTTAAGGTCTGCACTGGGCATGATGAGGATGAACAGGATTAGAAATGAGTACATTAGAGGGTCAGCTCAAGTTGGACGGTTGGGAGACAAAGTCAGAGAGGCGAGATTGCTTTGGTTTGGACATGTGCAAAGGAGAGATGCTGAGTATATTGGGAGAAGGATGTTAAGGATAGAGCTGCCAGGGAAGAGGAAAAGAGGAAGGCCTAAGAGAAGGTTTATGGATGTGGTGAGAGAGGACATGCAGGTGATGGGTGTAACAGAACAAGATGCAGAGGACAGAAAGTTATGGAAGAAGATGATCCGCTGTGGCAACCCCTAACAGGAGCAGCCGAAAGAAGAAGAAGGCATATGTATTTTTTTACAGTTGGCAACAATACTATTGATTAACCAATGTTTACATTCTTGTTAAGGAAATTGGTATGTACCATCATTTAATAAATCATCATGTTGATCAAGGCGGAGACTGAAACAGTTATATACTTCTTGCCAGTGGGTGGTGTAAAAAGAACAGGGTGCAGAGAGAGGTGAAGGGGCAGAGAGAGGCCAGAGGATGGGGTGAGAGGTCAGATGGTGTACAGTGAGGTGGTCCGTTGAGAATGCTGTGTAGATCACTTGCACAGAGCATAGGGACTCGCAGGCAGACAAGGGTACTTGGCTGAGGAGATGCAAGACACACAGATGGTGTTACCTACCCCTAGGAAGGAAGAGATAATTTCACCAAAGAGACACCGGTTGGGGGCCCAGAAAGAGAGGAAAGATTCACTAGAGGACTGAGTGAAGATGATGGATGAGAAGTGAGGTGTGCCTAAGTCATCATAGCAACACAAGGTACCCAGAAGTGAAAGAGAATGGTAATTCCATGAGGGAGAGACGCCGACAGGGATTGAGAAAGTTAACAAGACTTCAGTTGGGAAACAAGAGCTTGATGAACAGAATGTTTTAGTGGGACAGTTGGAAGTCTAATCATTGTGGTAACATAGCATGCAACTTGGACTTAACATCACCAAAGATTGTGTCCTATACCGTTATGTTTTAATGAACTTTAGAATGTGGACTGTATGCTATCTTTTTAAAAAGGTTTTCACTCCTGATATTTTTAGATTATTACCTACTTTTACTTCTTGGTGGATTGTCTGGTGTAATACAAGTTACTTTTTGTTTTTCTTGAAATTGCTGCCGTGTCTTTCATTGTGTGTTAATTAACGGCCCAATTTAAAGAAACCTGAGTACTATTATCTATAAATTATAAATATTCTTAATATTAAGATCTAGTTTAATAATTTTATTATTAAACATTATAGCCTATTAAAATAATTTCAAGATTGCCCAGATTCTTAATAAAGCGGGGTGCTGTAATGAGATATTTTAACTGAGTTTAGGTTAGATTACCTATAAGTGTGACCAGACACTCGTCACACTTGCATCAGTATATGTTGAAATCTTTTGGTGACAAATAACACTGACTGAAAAGTAATATTTAATGAACAACTTAAAATAATTTAAATGTTACAAATTCCTGATGCTTTACTGTGCAAAGACTCTCTCTCCTTTTTTACGTTTGTTCCAGCTTTAAGACTACATCTCTGAAGTCAGTCAGTCAGTCTTTTTCCAACTAGCTACATTCTAACTACAGGGTCACGGGGTCTGCTGGAGCCAATCCCAGCCAACACAGGGCGCAAGGCAGGAAACAAACCCCAGGCAGGGCACCAGCCCACAGACACACCAAGCACACACTAGGGACAATTTAGGATCGCCAATGCACCTAACCTGCATGTCTTTGGACTGTGGGAGGAAACCCACGCAGACATGGGGAGAAGATGCAAACTCCACGCAGGGAGGACCCGGGAAGCAAACCCAGGTCTCCTAACTGTGAGGCAGCAGCACTACCACTGTGTCACCGTGCCGCCTTCTCTGAAGTCAAATTTGTCAATTTAAGTTTAACTCATTGTTTTTAAATTCTGATAAAACAGCCTTTGCCCTGTAATTTTCAAGTTTGTGCATATAAGTAATGAAACATTTTTTACGGCTTAGCTCATATACTAAACCAGAATTAGCCAGTGAACTGAACCACACAACAACTCATTCTCTCCCATACTGTGTTTGCTTTTAGCTGTGATAGTATATATTACTGAAAATTCTCCACCAGGATATGTTTATGGTCCACTTGTGTATGATCTTGAGAATGATCCACTCAAGGTAATGTAAACTTTAAATACTTTTTAATATAATGATTTATGATGTAATTGTTAATTATGTAACTGAATGTTATTGCCTTAGAAGTACTATGATAGCTCTTAATATGAAATGAGTTTTAAATAAATATTAACAAACATGAGATTTTCATAAAATTCAAGCGACCCAAGGGACTAGTTTAAAGATGTTTCAGCAACTCTTCCACATAGTTTACATTTTTTGCAAAGAAAATGTTCTATTTGGAAATTTGCGTAAAATTTACTTTGGAACAGTTTTAATTTGCTGGCATATACATTGATTAATGTATGAAAATGCATAAAATGTATATTAAATTTGTTTCCTTAAACTTAAAATCTGTTTTTTCATTTTAAATCAAACAAGTCACAACTTCCTATAATCTGTGTCCATCTACTATGTGATATTGATTTTTGAGAGGTGTCCTCAGAAGGACACTATGTATCTTATTGTTTCTAAGTGCGCCAACCAAAATTTTGTGAAGCCCAGTGGGCTTACTAGCCACCCTAACCGACACAGGCAGGCAGACGCAAATACTGTCCAGCACACACACATTTTATTCCAAGTGGGGCAGCACTTCTTTTCGCTCCCCACTACAGAGCACAGTTCAATAAAGCACAAGAAACCAAACACAGTCCTTTCTTTTCTTTCTCTCTTCTTCTGCCACCTCCACTCCTCTCCCAGCAAGCCTCTTCCATCTCATCCTGACTCTGGCTCCTTGAATAGAGTGAGGCAGCCTCTTTTATAGTGCACTCAGAAGCTCCAGGTGCTTTCGGGTCCTCTTCCAGCAGCACTTCCGGTGGTGGTGGAAGTGCTGCAGTCTAGGGCTCCAGAACTGTACAGGTGCCCCCGGCTGTGGCCACGGGCCCCAGCAGGGTTGAGTTTTAAGATCCAAACCCGTGGCCCCGATGTAATCCAGGGGGGGTTGCCCTCTCGTGTTCTGAGGGAGGTATTGGCCTGGATATGTCCTCTTCCCCAGCCGCCCGACCACACATTTTACATTTGAACATAAATGAGTAACATTAGGCTAGGGCATGTTTGTTCAGCAATTGTAGCACTACAGGTAACAAAAGTTAATAGTCACAAGTGAAAGATGTAACTTTGTGTGTGTGTGTACATTTTTCCTGCCACTGGGACATAATGCAGCTTTTAGTGACCGTTTACTGAAAGTAGTAAGTAAATATCATAAATAGATTGATGCCTGAATAAACAGAAGTCATAACCCTGATGTGGCCTTTAAAACACAAATTAAATAGCCATGTTGTGAAGATAACTTGTAGTGTAGTGGTATGTCTTTTCCTCATGGGTTCTTGTGCTAAATGTCAGGTTTCAGATATATTTTGTAAGATGATTTTGTATGTAAAAGCCATATTTTTCAGTATTAATGATGTAATAGACACCCCATGGCTTTTATGTTGAATGCTCAAAGATGTGATGTGCTTTCTCTAGAAAATGTGAACAGGTTCTCATTTGCAACACTGATACAGTAAATATGCAGTAAATATGTTTCCTGGAAAGTTTCATTTTCATTTGTAAGCCCTGATAAACTGTTCAGCACATTTTTCCTTTGGAGTAAAATAGAACATTTGGGTTTGATCCAAATCTATAGCAATTATTTTCTGCCTTGGACATTTTTCATTTTATAATTGTCTAATGCAACAAGAAAGACATTATCGCACTTGAAGCTGTGCAGAAGGGAGCAATCCTGAGGAAATTTCACCTGCCCTTTTCCATCTTATTTGCTTTCAAACATGTAGTAAAATCTTAATGATTAGATATACTGTATGTTTTTCATTAAGAAAAGTGTTTAACTTTGCATTTAAAAAATATCTTGATATTCATAAATTAAATACACACTGAATTTGTTTAATACTCTTTTATATGCTCATTTCTGTTTTGGTGTCATTAAAGTTAAAATTACTTAAAACATTTTCAAAGTATGCAAATAATTTTTTAAATGCACAAAGATTATACTATTGAGTATACACCAATTATCTTTTTGTTTTTAACATATAGTATGTTTAGGTGCTATTTATGTCAGGCTTGTTACGCTCCTCTTAGTCATTCCTGTTCCCTGAACTTCTCCCTCTGTTGTTCCTCCCTGCTGGGTTGGTGTTGTGTTCATCTATTTGTGTCAATGTCCTGTTTCTATAGCTTGTATATTTGGCTTTTTGAAACCCTGTAATAGACTAAGCATTGATGGATGGATGGATGCAATAATGTGATGAAACTGTGGACATTATTGTTTCCCAGTCATCTATTTGATTAAAGTATAATGTGATAAAGAAGTATCTTTATTGTTAAACCTGTGTATTGCATCACAATATATTTGTTTAACTTTATTCTTTAATTTTAGTATTCAATGTCTCCTGCATCATCTGTATTTGCTATTGATCAATCTACTGGAGCTATAACAACAAGCAAAATATTTAATTATGAGACTGACCCACACAGGTAACCTAGTATGCTCTGTAAAACTATTTTTGTGCATGTACAGTGTGTGAGTGTATATGTATGAAATGTATTTAATTTACTTTGTTCAATTATTTGTTTTACTGGTGATCTCTTTCAGTTACACTTTGGAAATCATAGTGACAGATGGTATAAATACAATTAACGGAAGTTTACTTGTGTACATTTTGAATACTAATGATGAACAACCTTATTTTACAATGTAAGTCTTATTTTCAACCATTTACAACCTATAAGACAATAGTGTTTAGAAACTGTAACTGATTTTTTGTAACTTCTGCTTTTTCTAAGAGCATACATTGTCCTTTAGTAAGCAAAACTAAATACAATAAACATGACTGATTAACTAATATGAGTATAAGCACAGAAATTGTAGAGTTAATTAGCTTTTAAAAGGATAAGAATACAAAAAACAAAGTTGCATGACACCATATTAAATTAATCTTCAAAGAAATTGAAGCAAAAACACCCAGTACTTTTATATCCTGAAACCTTTCTTTGGCAAATTACTACAGGATTTTATTTCTATTGCAGCCCAAGCTTGTGTGTGTATTCATCTATTTGTGTCAATGTCCATTTTTTATAGCTTGTATATTTGCTGCCCAGTAATAAAATTAAATATTAGGTAGAGCCATGTCACATTCAGCTTTAGGTTGTTATAAGGTTGCCCTATTAAACAGACATTGAAGATTGGAAGCTAAGTGTCTGCCTTTAATAAGTCCAGTTTGTTCTTCTGATATTACCGAAGGAAGCACTTTCTCAATCCTTCTAGCTAGAACTTTGGAGAGTATCTTAACATTGTTATTCAGAAGTGAGATTGATCTGTATGATGCACATTGTACAGTATTAATTTCTTAGGAAAGACTGTATTTAATACTTGATGAAAAGTTTAGGGTAGAATTTTATTGTCTCTGGTTTCTATAAATGTTGCTCATAAAAGAGGAGCTCACTTAATTAAAACATTTTTATAAAATTCGGTAGCGTAGCCATCAGGGCATGCTGCTTTCCCACTCTGAAGTGAGTTTATACCATCTAGTAATTCTGGGAGTATCAGAGGTTTATCCAATTCCTCTGCACTAAGAGTATCTAGATGTGGTATTTGTAATTAGGTTGTGAGTTGTCTTCTTTAAACTGAGAAGAATATAAGGACTTATAGTAGTCTCTAAATGTATGCATTATATTTTTATGGTCAATAATTTAATCTCCATCTGTGTTGATAATTGCTGATATTGTATTGTGAACTTCCTGCTTGTGGATTTATTGAGCTAAGATCTTATTAACCTTCTCTCCATGTTCATACTAATGATGTCATGATTTAAAAACGAGTTGTTTAATTTCTTTTGTTGTTAAGAGGTTGAGCTCTGATTGCAAAGTCTTTTCCTATAAAGTGCCTCATTTGGAAATCTGGCATGTTCTTGATCTATTCAGGTAATTTCACTGATTAACTCTGACGCCTTGTTGGTTTCCAATTTATTTTTATGGGCAAGATATGAAATAATCTGTCCTCTGAGGATGCGTTTGTCTGTAAAAAATAATCAATTTGCATGGATATAATTTCTCTAAGCTTCTCATCAGCTAATAACAGTGGGTTAAGATGCCAGCTGTAATATGAGTATGTGGGGTGTAGTGATTCAAGCTCCATGATCAGAGGGGCATGGTCGGAGAGAACAATATCGTTCTACTTGTACAATTTAATTGGGGGCAAAAAATTATTATCTATAAAGAAATTATCAGTTCTTGAATAACAATGATGTCCTGGTGAGAAGAAAGAATGTGCTCTTAAATTTGGATTTAGAAATCTCTATGGGTCTGATAAGTTATGACCTATTACAAACTTTGTAATTGTTTTTGCAGTGTTAGATATTATCACCCCTCTGGGCAATTTATGAGTGTACACATTAGGAATATTCTATATTCTATTGTGGATTCTATCATCCACAATGGGTCCATAGATATTTATCAAAATCACTTTACTATACAATCACAATCATATATTGCCCTTCAGGTTCAGACACTACATCTGATACTATAAATGAAATTGTTCTATGTATTTAGATTCCCACACCTCTAGTTTTCTTTGTATAGCTGGAGTGGAATATTTGGCCAGACCAATCACTTTTCAACTGAAACTGATCCTTGCTTAATAAGTGAGTCTCCTGTAAAAATACTATCTTGGCATTTAGACCTGTTAGGTGAGAGAATACTTTCTTCCTCTTCAATTTGTAATTGAGACCTTCGACATTGCAGCTCACATAGTTCACTGTTTGGTCAGACAGACATTGCTTCTAAACTTTTATTGATATTTTATAGTCTTAAATTAAGATTAAGTACATTATTATATAAGATAACGTTAACCTTCATTTCCAGTTTTCTCAGGAGTTTTGGCTATGAAGCCTATTGTTGTGTTGGCCCTTACAATTGTGGGGGTAAAAAGGATAGATCTGAAATAGCTTGTTCTCTACCCAGCTCTCTAGAGACTGAGCATGTCGAAAACAAAACAAGCCCCCCAGCAGTGGTGTAGAATGATTAAAGTAGAGGTATCTATTGACAAAAAAAGTCAGAATACTATAAACCTGGAATATAATCTTAAACAGTCCTGAAAGATTGAATGTATAATTACAGCAAAAGTCTCATTGCAAGTGGACCAAATTATAGGTAAAATCTTTTTTGCCTCGCTAGGACAAGATGTGACTCACAATCATATTTTAAGAAGTGTTGGGATCAGTTTTCTTAGCTCTTTTTCTGCTTCATCTGGAGAACTAAAAATGTAGAACTTACCTTGAATATCTACTCTCAGTTTAGCAGGATACTAAAGGCTGTATCTGATTTTGGCTTTACATAAGCGCTGTATAATACTGTAAAATGCATCACGTTTAGCAGCTGTTGAAGGTGAGAAATCAGAAAAAATGTGGTATTTTCAAATATAATCTCTTGTTTCAGTCCGAGAAGTGACATCAAATTTACTTCACATTGTAATTTGTTAAAACGAACAATAAGGCTTCTAGGTTTTGTTGCATTCGATAGCTCCTTTATGTCCCCCCCGAGAGCAGCAGTTATTGTAGTAATCATTGAAATCATTGTTATCTTCACCTCGCACTGTTTATTTCAGTCTTTTATGCGCTCCACATGCATGTCTGGTTTTAGTTGGTGCTACTGACTCATGGTGGGTAGATGACAATGCAAATAGTAAGGCCATGCTCAATTCCAGAAAGTTTGAACCTTCTGGAATGAACAATTTATCCTGGCCCGACTCACTTGCAGTTTTGCTCACTTGCACTCTGCTGGAGCCGATGTTGCAGCATCAGGTCCCTGGAGATCTGTCCAGATCTGAGCAAATACAGGATATCTCGGGATTATAGTAAAAAAAAAAAAAAAGAATAATGACACTGCTGCTAAGTGAGTATTTGTCATGTTGCCTCCAACCACAAGTGTGAGACAGAATTGGTGGCATGAATGTGCAAGCAGGGGATGCATGAGGATAAAGGTGATTGGAGCCGAATGGAAGAAGTAGTGGCAGTTCGCAGCATTGGAGGAAGCAGATGGCTTCCAGCAAATCTCACATGAAGGAATGAGGAACAGACACTGTGTTTCATAATGTATCAGGCTATCAGCAGCAGTAATAATAAAATATCAGATGAATAATGCCATCAAAATACACACAAAATGAAAATCTATTAATATTTTGACATTCATCACAAGCACCAAAGGACAGTCTTAAAAGATATCTTAACACTGAAGGCAGAATCACAAGCAAATACATTTCCCGTTCTTGTTCAATTGGCAAAGTGCTAAGTCATACTGCACACAAGCAATCAATGTGATTTACAATAAAGATAACAGATGCTCCATAATAGTGATGGTGCAAATTAAGTCACTCTTTTAATTGCCTCACAAAAACTCAGTTAACAGGCTGCTTGTAAATTGTTACAGCCTTAAAATTCCTAAGGCAGAACTGAAATATTTAGGCTGCACAGATGCACACATGATTTGAAGTATGCCTGGAACACTGCCAAGTCCAAGGGTCTGCCAAAGCATACTTGAAACAGGCAGAGGCACCAAGCAAAAAGAACATTTCACGTACTTCAAAAACAAACATTTTTCTAGACAAGAAATTGTGTTGAGCATATCATGAAAAACTGGAAAAAATGGTTATGACAACTAAGATGAATTTGCTATAAACATTTTATGAATACATTAAATTCCTGAGTCAAGTTTATTAGCTATTTAATTTCTGCACTACAGTTACATCTGCTGGGAGATAAACTTATGTTTTCATACATGTGGGTGTGGGTGTGCTATACTAAACATTCTTTGAAATTGCTTCCATTTATTTAATTTATGTAAAACTTTGAAGCTAATCAGATCAGTAACATTTATAATAACTGACAACAAGCTGGGATAATCCAAACAAATTTTGTCTAGTTTGTAACTGCCATCTTATAGCCTGTTTATCTCATTCTGATTAAGGAGAAAACATTTGGACATTTTTCAGTTAGAAGCTGTTTCACAGTATTTGTGGTTGTATAATTTTACATGCAAACCTTTTATATTTTTAAAGTTTTTCCAAATTTCCCATCTACAGTATCATTGTCTAGTGTTGCAAGCTAATATTCTACATTTCATGACTTTATCTCCAATATTAAAATCTCGGGACCTAAAAGAAGTCTTTTGTTTGAGTAATTTAGTAATTGGTCAAGTGTTTTTTCCAAGTTTACAACATGTGTCCTTTTACAGAAGTGGAACCACAACTTCAATTCCAGAGGAACAGCCCATAGGAACTGTGGTTAAAAATGTGACAGCAATAGATCCTGATGACTTTAATTATCTTGGCTTCCTCCAATATTCCATAAGTCCTATAGAATACTTTACCATTGATCCATGTAAGTTACATAATGTTAAAACAGATCAATTGTGATACATATTGTCAGTGAAACAAAACTAAAAATGATTTATTACATTCAAAGTACTGCACCAAATATATGTTAAGCAAATTGCATTTTCTTTTATTATATATTATTCATTATATTTGAAGTAGTTTGGGAAGGGATATGCCCAAGGTAAATTGTTGCATTGTATGGTATATTGTATATTATAAATATATAATGTCATATCTTAGAGATATGTTTTTATTGTTTTGTATTTCTTTAAACTGGCATAGTGGAACAAGTTATTTCTGCAGTTTCCGATCTCCAGAGTCTTGTGTTTGAATCCTGTCTCAGGCAGTCCCTGCCTAAAGTTTGCATTGTGGACACTAGGGACATCAGTGAGCCCCAAATACTCAGACACAATTACACACACAGACTGGGTTCAAGTGTACATATTTTTTTTAAATAAAGTACCTTTCCATAAAATTGCAACAATGCAATTCTTCCTTCCTTTTCTACTCTCTCTTTTAATCCTTTAGGTCAGGGGTCCTCAATCACGGTCCTGGAGGGCCACAGTGGCTGCAGGTTTTTGTTCCAACCCAATTGCTTAATAAGAAGCACTTATTGCTCAAGTGACACTTCTGCTTCACTTTAGTTGTCTCGCTCGTTAAGATTTTGAACCCTTATTGCTTATTTTAGTCTTAAACAGCTGTTTTCTTGGTTTTTAATGGCTCCTAATTAGCAATAACATGAAAATGACAAAAGAGACCAGCATTTCTCCATTTAGCTTGTTACCATTAACACCTGTGTGTATTTATCATGCACTACTGGGTTTAATTAAATAGTTGGAAGGAAAGTGAAGAGAAAAAAATGAAAGATTGAGTAGTTCTCATCCATTTTAGACTTCAAATCATTTGGAAGATATCCTTAGAAAGGAAAAAAATCTAGGATATACGAATGGTCTAACATGGCAGAGTTAAAGCACTAACAAGCCATGAAATTGAATTATTGAGAAGTATTATTTTCTAATTAAGTCAATGGGTTGGAGCAAAAATCTGCAGCCACTGTGGCCCTCCAGGACTGTGATTGAGGACCCCTGCTCTAGGTGAGTGAATAGGGGTAGCCCCTTTTATGCTGGACTCAGGAGCACTTACGGAGTCAGGACAATACAAGTAGGAAGCACTCCTGGGTCAGGCAGGAGCCTCGAAAACAAGGGACAACCTTCTCTTGATGTCCCCCCCAGTGGCACCCACAAATTCCAATAGGGCTGCCCTCTGAGACTGCAACTCACAGCATGCCCTGCAGGTACAAGAATGGGCATATAGGCCCAGCAACGCCACCACCCAGTGTTTTGGAGGAGCATGCAGTCTCCCTCCACCCATCCACTATCCATGCCAGGTAATGGAATGGGGTTCATCTTGGCTGGGATGCCAGTGTGTCCCCACCATCCATCATAGGAAGTTATTCATGTACCTGAATGTTTTATGATTAATACCCACTTCCTATTCCAAAGACATGTGTTTGGTTAACTGGAAACTCAAAATTGGCTGAGCGGTTGGGCAAGCATGAGTGTGACATGCTATGGACAATAATAATGGATATGGATAATATAGATAAGACATAGATTGGCAATTGTTTTCTTAACATTTTATAATGAAATTTTTTTATTTCTTCCAGACACAGGTTTAATTAAAGTGGCACAGCGGATTGATAGAGAAGCCAAGCCTCTGAGACAGAATCCATTGATAACAGTCCAAGTAACAGTTATAGACAGTCCAACCGGAGGCCAGTCAAACACTATAACACTTACATTTAACATTACAGATATTAACGACAACCCTCCTATTTGCAATCCAGATACATACAGGTACTTATCATTACATTGGAATTTGGTAAAATTACATTCTGATTTAGCAAGAGTTCCTTTAGTGGAAATGTTTAACAAATATAAACGGAATGTTACTGAGAATTATGATAGGATACTGGCAAATTGGGCCTTCTCTCTTGTAGCATTCTAAAATGACTGTTATACTGTAGGTATGTCTTCAAGTGTTTTGTTTTCCTGTTCCAGGATTTTGGGAGATATTTTTCCCTGAACATCTTCATCACTCTGCATGTTTCTTACACCAGTTCACAATTCTATTTGAATTGAATGTTTGCATCCTAATGGCAGGTGTTAAACCAGAAGTTAATAGATGGCCATTTTTTCACCTTACATTACATTACAGAATAAAATGATCAAAATTAACACCCTCTTATACTTTTTATATCTGTATCAGAGTATTACTTTATTAATAAATCATTCTTTCAAAATATTAGACATAGTAGTTTAAAATGTAAAGATGTCATTCATTTAGAAATAAAGTACTACAAACATTTAAATTTGAAGGGAGCATGGCACTAACTAACTTGCAGTTCTAATACCCTATTCTGATACTTTGAAGGAAAAAAAAGAAATTAAACTGTACCAGCTTGGTAGGCCATGAAAAGAAAAGCATATTGAAGCTCTTTGTTTATATATTTTATGTACTACGGCAGTTACCATCAATTAAGAGAGAACCTGATGGTTCAACACTTGCTCAGAAGACCCTTAAGTACAAAAAGCTCTTTTCATTTGTGCCCATACTCAACACTCATCTCTTCACACCATCTTTAATTTAGAAAACATTCAGCATATACAAGATTCTTAGTACAGTATTGGTATATTAGTATATTGATATTACCTCTGAATCCTTCAAATATTTACAAATTTCCCAAATGTAATCTTCCAGTAAACCATTTGTTCTGTTATTTGAAATCCGAAATTTTGTTAAAGGCTTCTTGATGGGAATTCCTAATTTTGTTTGATTTTTATTAGTAGAAACCATATAATAATAATAATAATAATGTATAAAGTATAAAGTATTGCGACACTTTACTAATTTCCTTTAAAAAGCTAAAGCTCATATTATTTGAGACAGCAATGATACATGGACCTTCAGTCAGAATTTCAGATAAAGAATGAAACTAAGACAATGACAAGATACATTCTTCATCAATCTATACAAAACATGGTTTAATTTAACTAAAAATTGTACACTGTAAACTGCACACCACACTCATCTCAACTTAGATTGTGAGAAAGTAGGGCATCATGGTTTTGCTAGACCTCTCCCCCATCTCTACTTTTTATCTTTATTGTTTTTTCCCCCTTTCAATTTCAAAATGATTTTTTTTCTTACTTGTGTTCTCTTCTTATAATTAAGATTAGTTACAAAGGGAGCACAGGCTCCAAATTCTGACTTATTCTGAAGTGTTGCTAATCTAGCACAGTTACATGAGGGCAGTGAAGAGAGCCTCTTCACTGTAGCCACTGCTTTTTGCTGAGTTGTTGAGTGTGCTGTTTTCAAGAGTCAATCTCGTTTTAAGTTTTGATTTCTGTGTCATTCTGGTTTTAATTCTGGATATTATTAGTTATGGTTAGAGTATTGAATTCTTTGTTCTTTGTCTTCAGGTTATGAGTTTAGGTGTAGGCATTTGTTATGAAGTAGAGAGTTCCAAAGCACAGTAGACCCAAAAATTACTCAAAATGCCTACTAGGGAGGAAACTAACAAATTCCTGCTGGTCACAAAAAAGGGCAATGAAGAATCTTTATAAATAAAAAATTAATTTTTACATAAAATGTTCTGAAATGGCGGCACGGTGGCCCAGTGGGTAGCGCTGCTGCCTCGCAGTTAGGAGACGCAGGTTCACTTCCCCGGTCTTCCCTGCATGGAGTTTGCATGTTCTCCCCGTGTCTGCGTGGGTTTTCTCCGGGCGCTTCCGGTTTCCTCCCACAGTCCAAAGACATGCCGGTTAGGTGGATTGGTGATTCTAAATTGGCCCTAGTGTGTGTTTGTGTGTGTCCTGCGGTGGGTTGGCACCCTGCCCAGGATTGGTTCCTGCCTTGTGCCTTGTGTTGGCTGGGATTGGCTCCAGCAGATCCCCGTGACCCTGTGTTCGGATTCAGCGGGTTGGAAAATGGATGGATGGATGTTCTGAAATACAGAAAATGCTCCTGGGGCACAGAAGAGACCAGAGAAGTTCCCTGGAACAAGAAGGACAATCCAAATGCAAGCAATGTCCCAATATATGAAATGCAAGAATGGTAAAAAACAGATGAAGGGTTCAAAATACAGTAAATTCACAAAAAAAGCACAGAATAATCAGCCATCGAAATATCACAGACTTACCAATATCCACACAATGAACCACAAGGGACTGTGAGTCTTCCTCAGCCTATATAGAGTGTTTTGTTTTCCTAGCCTTTATAAATCTGAGGGCAGTCGGTTGCAGTGATTGGCAGGGTGCCCTGGATCTTGGTGTACCACACACATAACATAAAAGAAGATACATAGATAAACAGAAACAATATTGCCATAAACAAAAGAATCAAAAATGAATAAAAAATAACATTTCAACCACTAGTTTAGAGAATTATAGAATCATTATAGTTCTTAGTTTAATTAACTTTCAATATCTGTTTATTGTGAATAACTAATATATTTCCGTCTATCTTCATTTAGTTTTCTGTAATATCATCCTTTTTGGTTATTATGATCTAAGTTTGTATCATTAATTCAAAATTTATTAATTTCAAGTGTAAATAATCTGAGGTTATAAGATTTCTGTCCCAGTCTTAAACCATAGTGGGGGGAAATGTGTCACTATTACTCTAAAATTCGCATACAGCAGTGTTCAGAGCACTACTGAATGTGATAGGTCTGTATAGCAAAGAAGGTCTGTTGTGATACTAATTTACTTTCTTGTCTTTTTTAACTAGAAACATCTACTAACTGTTACTCATTGATAGATGTCTATTTTAAGTAGAATTAGAAAAAAAATCCATTCAAAAATAGATAAAAGTTTTTTAGAATTTGTCAAGAATATATTAATGTTGTCCTTAGGTATGACATAGAAATACAGTAGGTAGCATTAACAAAGCTTCTTGTTCTTCTTTTGGCTGCTCCTGTTAGGGGTTGACACAACGGATCATCTTCTTCCATATCTTCCTGTCCTCTGTATCTTACTCTGTTATACACATCGCAATCATGTCCTCACTCAATACATCCATAAGCCTTCTCTTAGGCCTTCCTCTTTTCCTCTTATCTAGCAGCTCTATCCTTAACATCCTTCTCCCAATATGTGGACAGCACAGCTATACCATAAAATTTAAATATATAAATACTGGAAAAACCTGGCAACCAGTGACCACACACTCAGAATGTGTTGGATTTACTTAGGTACAGACATCTTTTAAAGAAAATAAAAATAAGTTTACAGTATATTGAGCACTGAAACATATAATGATGATGAACTTTAATATTAGTTAGAAAAAAGTTGAATATGCTGCATTATACTATTAAAATCATTAAAAATTGTTCTTTAGTGTACTGTAACAATCAATGTACAGTACCTGGTTGGCCATAATACATACTGTACAGTGTGTGTAGATTGTGCAAATGAGATCTCACTAAAACAAACTAATGTGTTTGATGTTGTACAACTCCTGTATCAGATCTGTTATTTGAGAAGATGACAGGCAACTGGCACTCAGATTTACACTTTGTCTGTTACAGCTGCTTTTATCTATGTTGTGATGCATACATATTTTAGATTTTATTTCGCACTAATTTAGTTAACGTTTAAATATTTTCCTACAGTGTACGCCAACTTGATCTTTCTTTACTAATTCTGAAAACAGCCAATAAGTAAAGTCCAAGAAACCCAGTTACTCTAGTAAATTATTAAAATCTTTTTGACACATTTATTTAGAAAATATTACTTTAATACAATAGTGGCTAGTCATTGGTGCCTTCATAACAAAAGTACCTTTAGGTTTGTTTATTCCAAAATCCAACAAAACACTTGCAACAAATGTACAGTATCAGTAAATGTTCAAATGGGACCTTAAAAGCAGTTGACATTTTGGATGCAATAGTTAAACTAAAACAACGTAATACTTTTAAATAGTTTTGTCAATTTGTCTGTAGTATTTTAATTGCCTCCATTGTTGCATTTTTTTCCTAGATGACATAAACTAAAAGCTATGTAAGTGATAGCAATCAATTAACTTAAATGGCTCATTGGTTCCTTTCCTTTTAATAGGGTACCTCTGCTTGAGACAACCACTATTGGTGCACAGGTTGCAAGAATAACGTGTACAGATATTGATGTTGACCCAGCAAACAACCAGTTTATATTTAAAGATTTAACATGTTCCGGATGTAATGATTTCATGTATGCTCTAAGTCCACCTAGTTCATCACTTATTGTGGTATGGACATTTTTAACTGCATATATAATTTTACTTAAAGCATTCACTACTTTGCATTTTGAAATGGCCTCAATACAGTACATTTAATTTGTTTGGAATTTATGTTAAGCAAATTAAATACAGTGTTAGTAATTCTTTGCCTAAGGCACTATATTGTTAATAGGATGTTAGTTGTCCATTTTTATTTCCTTAGGTTTGCAAATTGATTAATATATTAAATACTGTTATCTGAACATCTTAAGTGCTTTTAAAAATATATCTGCCTTTGTCTTGTTTAAGAGCATTTCCCTGGTGAGGACAGCTTGGCATGTTGACTAATTAGTAAAAATATTCAGTCACTCTTTCTCCAGCCTGCTATATCCTAATATTGCTGCTGGGGCCAATCCCAGCCAACACAGGAACAAATCCCTGGGCAGGGTGCCAGCCCACCACAGGGCACACCAAAGACAATTTAGAATCACCAATGCACCTAACCTGCATATCTTTGGAAGGAAACTGGAGCACCCGGAGGAAACCCACACAGACACAGGGAGAACATAGAAACTCCATGCAGGGAGGACCCGGGAAATGAACCTGGGTCTCCTTACAGCGAGGCAGCAGCGCTACCCACTGCACCACCGTGCCACCCTAAAAATATTCAATGAAAACATTTTGCAAAGAAAGAAGCTTAATATATAAAATTGTAACACATTATGTTTTTTGTAACTTATAGTATACCAGAAACAGTAGTTTATTTATTTGTTTTCAGTTCATGCACTGGTGTAGCAGATGCCCCTTAAGCAACCACAAGGCGTGGGGGGGAGGCATTCCAGAACAAAAGTACCCCCTTAATAGACCTTCACAAAACCACCCAAAAATATATATTTGCTTTCATAAAATAGAAAAATATTTTGGGCATTTTACACTAAACAAAACAGTTGGAAACTGGTGTGTCATGTCGTGTGACAGTACAGTCAATAGTAGGGTGGGCAAGATGATACGTAATAAGTTAATTAGTAGTCAATGAAAAGTTACATCATTAGAAGAAGACATCAGGTAGATCTAGCATTGTTGTAACTTTAACAGAAAAGGTTTCTTCTCCTTGTCCATCTTGCACAACTCTTTCCATTGAAGATAACCATAAACTAATTAATAAAAATGTGCAGAGCAACCTGACAGATGTACTGTAGACCCAGATGGAAACATTGATATGCAGTATTGAATAGAAATAAATCATAACATTAGGTTCTCAAAATGTTTCATTATTATAATGTTATGTCTTCACAGCAGTTTTTCCCCCATATTATAAGAAATTGGCCGGACACTGTATATGTGTTATTTAATTTAGTCTCCAAAAAGCATTTGTTTGAACAGTTTCTGACTTCAGCGTAGAGACAGATGAGTTTGAAATACACAAATATACCCATTTAGAATTTTTCAGGGACTGATGGAAAAAAAGTGTTAAATGCAGAAAGTCATCAAGGCTTTCTTAGAATCCCTGAAGTACAGGTCTAGGTTTGCAGTGTTTAGGGTTTTTATGTATTTTTATTGCATTTATTTTTATGATTAATAGTTATGATCAAGTTTAAATGTGTCCCAATTTGGTGTATTTAATTTATAGAATTATTATTGTCATTCTGGTTGTTTCAGTTTATTGTTCCTTTTCAGTAAAGCAGCCATGTTGTTAATAGCAACTGCACCATTGTTAAACTACTGGAGCCCAAGTCTAATTGTAGCATGGTGCACACAACATTGTGTTCAAGTTTTAAAACAAAATAGGCTACATTCACACTGCTGAGCGCTCAGTTCCATTTTTTTACTCCTATGTCATCCAGAATGATGATTTTAGAAAAGTGTGAATATCAAAAAATGAAATGGAATCAAAACTTTTCAGATTGAATCTACCCTACTCTCATAACATCTGTTTTGTATCCCATTTTTAATTGCCCTATCTCCTATCCTTTGTACCAGTTGATTCTATGTGGAAAACACCCGAAGTGATGAATGTGCCCAAGCTAACAGCTAAGATCCTTCATTCCCTGTTTTTATTTCTTACCATCATATGCTTTGGAATTTGCAGACATCCTGCACTTAAAGCATTGTGAAGTAGTGCAGCAATCAGCATCTGTCTGTAATAATAATAATAATACATTTTATTTATATAGCACCTTTCCCATGCTCAAGGCATTTCACAGAGTCTTAGAAAAAACAGCAGGGTATATGTAACATTGAACTTTGTTCTGTACTCATTTCAGAGTACTAGCTACAAAATTAATTTGAGCTTCAAAAAAAAAATTAGATACTACTGTAGGTAAAAAACAGAACAGAGGATAGTGTGAATGTAACCATTAAAGACTAATGCTTCTTTAGGCTAGAGCTTTTTTATGTTCAACAACGGTGTCCAAAAAATGTGCAAAAATCGCTAAACCAGTGGATACATGTACAGTAAATGCCAGACTTTCATCTCAAGATAATAATTTAAATTTTAAAAAGTCAGCTTCAAAGCAGTTAATGGATCTATAGCTATCCAAACTGTTTATAAAGTCAAGGCTGAAAGCACTCTGTAATGCTTTGATTCCTGTGTATAAATCTGTCTTAGAGCTATCAGATGAATATTA
Organism: Polypterus senegalus; assembly: GCF_016835505.1. NCBI lineage: Eukaryota > Metazoa > Chordata > Cladistia > Polypteriformes > Polypteridae > Polypterus > Polypterus senegalus. Next base: position 64,998,294 of record NC_053161.1, read on the forward strand.
GCCTCACTAACTACTTTTCATTTTGTATCACAAAACTGTTTCATATTTTAACAGCTAAATGGAAGTCTTGATATGGAAACCACTAAGTTGTTATATTATGAAAACTCACTAAGTGTGACTGCCCAAGATGTGGCATATCCATATTTTCAAGGTAAGCTATTGTATCACTTCCATTTGCTCATTACTTGTATTTAAAAAAAATAACATTTTATTTTCTTTTACAGATTTTGCATATATTTATGTTACAGTTATTCCAGTTAATGAGTATGCGCCTCAATTCAACCGAAGTTCTTACGTGTGTAATGTTTCAGAGTGTACAAATCGTAAGTATTAGATACTTGTATGTTTAGTTAATCTGTAAGCAAAAAAATGCAAGCAACTTGGAATGAGAACCATTCAGCTTAATAAACTTTTATAAGGTATTATTGTGCACATTGAAGCTCCTAAGATTACACAAAGTATAATACAAATTTAAAGCTTGTTTTTTATAACATGAAGCTTTATCTGAATCAATAGCAGATTTTGGGGGTGGCAAGTGGGGCAACCACCCTAGGCCCCGCACCTAAGGGGGCCCCACTTTTGAGGTCCGCATGTCCCGTTCGAACAGATTTGTCTAGTTATATTCTCCAGTGTATATATATTTGAGATGCTTCTAAGAGGACCCCTTTTAAAACCCCTCTTCAAGGTCAAATTCCATACATATACATCTTTGAAAACATTCCATAGTCTGAATATTAATGCACAAAGACATGTATCAGTAATAACCACCGGCTGACATGACATTAACGTGACCTGCATATCGAGACTCAGAGTATACTTGCAAGTTGGGGGCTTTTCTAGAAGAGGCCCTGCTAATTTCCGCATGACACCGCATTGCATTTCGTGGTATTGTCATGAATTGCACAGTTTTTAATAGATTATATAGCTATATTTTGATAAAATCTGTGTGTTATCTTGCAAAAATTTAGCTGAATATCCAGTGTATGTTAACATTTTTATTTTTATTAATATTCACGCGCAGGTTTACACAGTCTACACATACCGGCAACAGCGTTTCACGTAACTGGCCCCACATGAGGTTGGTCAGCCTCTAGGCCCCGCACACCCCTAAGGCTGCCTCTGATCTGAATTGTGCCAATGACAATAAATTTTGAATAAATGATTAAATGCTTGTGTAGTTAGATTGGGAACATTTCAGAAAGAAGAATAGAGTATTCTGTACAGTTATTTTTTTAAAGTCAAAGTAATCTTTTAATACTGTGCAGTGTTTTTACTTCATTGTTTGAGAGTTTGTTAAAGGGAAGCCAATTAATTTAAATTACATAGCTCAATAGTTTTAACAAAAAAAGTAGTAAAAAAAGAAAATTGCTATTTAATGTACACAATTTGTGCGTAGTAAAGAGAAGAAATTACTTACAAATGACACAGCTCTGTATGCCAAAAGGCAAAATACAGATCTTTACTTCCTCCTTTTCTATAATTAAAACTAATAAAGAATATTAGACAGTAGAAAGAAACAGTGAAAGAAAATCACCAAATTAATGGAAGAGTTATAAGCTTCATAAATAACTTCCTTTATAGTTTTACTAAATTTTGTCACCAGATTTCTAAAACTCTTAGGCACTTTAAACTAAGACTTCTTTGAATAATTACATATATATTACTTAATATGTAAAGCAGTAATACTGAACAGACAAGCAAAATACAAATAAACCATATGAATCAACTGCAGTTTTTATTTTTTTGTAATATTTAAAAAAAATAACCAAATTAAATTAGAATGTTTGTGTCTTTGTCATATGGTTTACAGTGGACGACTCAGAGTCCTAAACACACATACTGTACTCTGGAAAACAGTACTGGGTTTAAATAATCCTTTTTCACCAGAGTTTTTCTTTAAACAAGCAAATTTACATTTTTTTCTTTTCTTTCTTTATTCTTACTTCTTCCTTCTCTTTTCTCTTCCTCTCCCTCCAGTCCAGATGAGCTTCACCCAATTTTACTCCCAATTCTGACTCACTTTACTAAGGCAGGGGAGCTTCTTTTAAGCCGGACCCGGGAGTACTTCCAATGCAATAATATTGCCTCCAAAAATCACTTCTGGGTCAGGCAGAACCTCTTGAAAATAGGGGAGCCTGTCCCTAGCATCTCTCTCCAGTGGCACCCAAGGATCTCAACAGGGCTACCCTTCAGAAATACAACTCCCATGAAACCTGAGTATCCAAACTCCAGACATACTAGATGGATGCTGCCACCCAATATGTTGCAATCAATACAGTTTAAATTAAAATGGAATGTTTACATTTTTCTAATACTATTAACTAGAACAATGCTGATAGCCTTGTTTCTGTCATTTTCCAAATACAAGCATGAAGGTTAAAGGTGATTTGTTTTTGGTGTAATCATTGATTGCTGAAGATGGCAGAATATATAGAGGAATTGCAGATGGTGAAAAGTGGTGCAAGACAGGGTCAGGGGAGAGAAAGAGAGAGAAAAAGAAAGGAAAACATACTGTACTTGTAGTGGCAGCACAGGAAGACGGGCATGACATATGGGTGATGCTTGAGAGTAAGTCAAGTCAAGTCAAGTTGGGGAGCATGCACTGGTACAGTGCGTTGCTGCACCCACTACACGACGAATCAGCTCGGGTTCCTGGTTGGCAACCACCCAGGCAGACACGTAGTCCAGTCCCACCCTCCGGAAATTAGCCTCTATCTGCTGCAGCCAGGTGTTACGTGGGCGACCCCTTGGCCTGGTCCAGCCACTCAGGTCCCCAACAATGAGGATCTTATGAGCTTGATCACCCTCGGAGAAACGCGCCACATGGCCGTAGTGCCATAACTGAAGCTCCCTCACAATGCAGGTAATGTGCCTCATTCAGGACTCCATGAGCAACTGCTCATTTGACACAAAGTCAAACCAACAGTACCCAAGGATTTTCTTATTACTCTGAAAATTGAAAGAAAGCAACACAACAAAGGAAAGCAAGCACAGAAATAAAAAATATCTGCACATAAATATACATTCAGCTCAGTGTAGCCACCTTTCTGGGTGCTAGTCTTCATAGAGATCCACCAACAACTACTTCGCAACAACTGTAGCACAGACATGACATGACAAGTACATGAGCCAGCATTTCCATACTACAAGTTTTGATATATTGTTGTGTTGATGCTCTGCCAACTGAGGTAGGACTAACTTGGGAAAAGTTATACCTAATAGAGAGGTCATTCGATATACACTGTATACTTATCTAGCCACTTTCTCGCTAGATTAAAAATGGAGGACCCATTGTAAGAAAAGGAGTAAAGGTCTTTAATTTTGCTTCTTCTTACGTTGTAATATTGTTGTCATAATAATATTATTAAAGGGTTGTCAAGCTGTATGGCTATTTTTAAAGTGGCTGCAACTTTGTAGTTATTATCATTGTCATTTATTGTACTGTACTATAATTGCATACACTGAAAATGTATTGTTCCAATAATGACATGCTTCAGTCTGAACAATTATTAACATCTTTTTTGAAAGACTAATGTATTTATTTATTCTTACTTGTTACTAACCTTCCCAATTATTGAATGGTCCTCATTGTCCTTGAAAATTACTTTCTTTATATAAAATAAAAACTACAATTTCTACACAGTATACAACATCATTTTTTTGAATTTAATATAGCAGTATTTTAATATAGTAGTATTTTAATGTTAATACCATATTTTGTATATTATTCCAGTTTAAGCTAACAATAAACTGTGTTATTTAATCTTGTTTTTCTGTAGAGGGTGCATCTGTTACACTAGTGACTGCAACTGACAAGGATATTCCAAATACTGGTATAACATACTCAATTGAGTCTGGAGGAAGCACCTTTGATTATAGCAATATATTCTGGATAAACCCTTCAACAGGTGAAATAAGACTTGTGGCAAGACCAAACTATGAAATTACTCCAGTTTATGTTCTGACTGTAATTGCCGTAGATGGTGATCCTATAAATCCTTTAACAGGAACTACGACTGTAAGTACTGTGTGCTTATGTAAAGCAAAGGTGGGAAATAGATGGGCAAACTTAGAACGTAATACTTTTTTTTTTCCTTTTACACTTCATTGTCTTCTTTATTACTGACATAAGATTATTTTATATTTTATATTTCTATATTATTTTCACCTATTCTTTTATTTTTATTTTTCATATTATTGATGATTACCTCAGTTAGTTTTTATTTTTGTTTTCTTTCTTTTCTATACAAAAGGCTCATTTTGATGAATATTAAAAAATATATGCTGAACCTGCGTGTAAATTGCAGAAACATTCTGATATTTCCATAAAAGGTGTTTGCTCCAGCAAACAGAGAGTCATCTTCTAAACATTTTATAAAATGTCTCCCCTGTATTGTAGCAGGGTCCATCTGGTAGCACTAGGCATTTGAAACCTTAGATCAAGTGTTTTAGAGTAACTTGTGAAGGCAAGTAATTTACAAAATCTGGTAGACATTCCTGATTCAATAAATGGATGTACCAGCTCGTTCTCTTTCATTTTGTATCTGATCAGCTGAGGATGACAAGACAGCATTTTTATGTAGGTACAAAGTTAAAGTTTGTGAAGCAACACAGCCTGCAATTTTACTTCATTTAATAGATTTGTATGTGTTTTCAGCATGTCACACTCCTCTCTCCCTTTATAGATATCTTTGTGAAAACAGTTTAAGCGTATTTTTATATTTCTCATGGTTGTTCACTGTAAATGAGCTCCATTAACTCAGCTGTCTACATTTCTTATGCTTGTTGGTGTCAATTGGTGTCAATTTTTTTTTAGTTATTATAGGTATAGATTATGTTGAGGATATTGATGATATTGTCAGTAGTTGCATTATGAATTCAGAGTTTGATTCCGTAATTTAGAGACTAAACTAGTTATAAGTGAAACAAGTTAAAAAGAGCCACATACTAAAATAAGCATTACTCTACATGACTCTTTAAGGAGTAATAGCAATCCAGCATTATCATTAGTAATGATGATGAAAATTAATTTGTACTGTAATTCTTGGAAATTAAATTGTAACTTTTCAAAAGTTTTTCTCAGATTTTTTTTGGTTTTTTCTTTCCCTCCAGGGTTTTGGACTACGCAGAGTTCACTTCTGTACTTAGTTTATTGATTTAAGGTTGTTTTGAAGGTTGTAAAATTATTTCATGTCATTATGCAATGCCATTTTGTTTTCCCAAGGGTGTTGCCATAGTTGGTATTATTTGTGTAGGGTTACTACCAGCATTGCTACCTTGTGACAAGAGAATGGCACATGACAGAATATGCTGTGAATCCTAGTTGTCCAGGATTCTGGATACCAGATAACAAAAAAAGCTTTTCATGGTAGTAGTAAAGTGTTTGTGTTTGATCTGAAAGCTTTGTATCACTTGTGTTCCTTTTGGGTTTTGATTGCTAAAAAAAAAAGGGAAGGAAAGTCAAAACATAAAAATGTAGGTAAAACACAGAAAAAGATATTTAAAACAATAAATGAAAGGCAAAATTAAAAACATTTGGAAAAGTCTAAATATGGTAAACTATTTAAAAATAATGCAGTATATTATGCTTTATTTTTAAATGCATAAAAGTATTTAGCTGAATCTAAAACATATATTAATATGTACAGTATACTGTATATATAGTGATCAACAGGATGCAGCACAGAGCCCCAGTCTCCAGACACAATTGCACAGATAAGTCCCAGGTTCAAAATTGTTATTTAAAAAATAAAACCTTTTTACAGCAAGTATAGCATCTGTTCTTCTTTCTTCTCTCTGCTGCTCCTCCTAGACACATGTTGCCTGTCTCCTCTCCTGGTTCTGACCCACATTGACAAGGCAGTGTGATTCCTTTTATTGAAAACCAGGGAGTACTTCTGGTGCCAGTGCATTGCCTGTTGGGAGTACTTCCTACTCAAATGAAAGTCCCAGAAAGTAGGAAGTGTAACTCTCTGCAGGACTCTCTGGTGGCACCCACAGATTCTAGCAATGCTGTCCCAATGGACTACAGTTCCCAGCATTCCCATCAGACGTCCAAATGGGTACTGAAGCCCAGGGATGTTGCCATCTAGCAGGGTGGGGGAGCATACAGACTTGATATGGACCCTTCCCCGATCTCTCCATTGTTTTGGCCTCCCGGCCAGTTAAGGGCCAATTCCGGCAGGGACACCAGCCCATGTGTGTTCACCATTACAATTTATAGATATAAAATACTGCATAATAAAGTACTATCTATCTATCTATCTATCTATCTATCTATCTATCTATCTATCTATCTATCTATCTATCTATCTATCTAGATGCTGACTCAATGATAAATTTAATGCCTAAAATGTAAGCTTTGTCTGAGTCAGATTTCTTGTTTATCTTTGTCCACTCACATCTACTAGAATCAGAGAAAGAGAGCCATTTATGTTATATTTCTTTGTAAACTGTGCTTGCCAAATGGAGTAAGTTTACATTTGGAAACAAGCATTTGAAAATCCATTCTTACATTTTCTGTGTTATCAAATTCAAAGGTTGAGCCTATCCTGGAAACATAAACATGGTGCAAAATAGGAACCAAACCCTGAGGTGATGATATGCATGATATATATTTGTTTATCCCTGAAAAACTTTATACAAAACTGATATTATTTCAGCAATTGGTAAACATACATACAACTAATATTTTGGTGATGTACTTGATTCTGAAGGCACACAAGGTTTATTTTTTCTTTTTTCTCTTGTGGGAAACGCCTTCCCCGTTCCCCACAAGTATAACACAGTTCAAGCACAAGCACAGCACAATTCCACAAGTCTTTTCCTTCTCTTTATCTTTTCTCCTGTCCACTACTCTGGCCAAGCTTTGTCGCTTTTACTTTGCGACTCTGGCTCCCCAAGAAGTGGATGCTGACTCCTTTTATAATGGACTCGGAAGTGCTCCATGTGCTTGATTACTTTTGGGTATGGTGGAAGATCTGCCCATAAGGGCTCAGCAGCTCCTGGCGGTGCCTGCGGATCCCAACAGGGCTTCACCACACTCTAACTCCCAGGAAGCCCTGCAAGATTCTGAGGCACCGCTGCAACCCAGGGGGGTTGCCATCTAGCATCCCGGGGGAGATAACGCTCCACACCAACGTGGAGGCATCCCAGCCGAGAAAGTGCCCCGGCTCCATCTTATATTTGACAGCAACTTAACTTAGCAAAAAATTTTTACTACCATCTGAAGTTTGCTGAACTTTATAAATGTGAAAGCATCACCCTTAACGGTATGATGATCTTGTCTTAGAGTAAAATATAGATTATCAAAGTCTTCAAGTTTCCATTTTTAACAAATGACTAAGAATTTTATTTAAACCTCCAATTAACATTCTGTAGATATTTTTTTCCAACTTCTTTATATATGAAGAGAAAAGAAAAAGGATGATGTGTCAGAGAGGATAACTATCTCAGACTGTGTAATACTGTCAGAGTTCTAGATGCACAGCTATAACATGCAGTAAACAATAATTAAATGAGTGCTGTAAACTCTGCACACTTACTGAAAATACACCTAAGGTGTTACATCACATTGCACAGCAGCTTCTTTCATAAGCAAAGCGATAGTATAATAATGAGAAAAACATATTGCATTACCAGTGGAAATGCAAACCTCCTTTAGCAGCCTCCAGGGATTAAATGAAAACTGAAATTAAATACAGTAAAAAAAAATCATAACCTAAGATAGAACAAAAGTGATTATTTCAATCAACCATCTGGAACGTATTTTATTTTTCTGCCTAACCTCATTTTTTAGTGTTCTTCAATTTCGGGGTAAGTAGAGTTTAAGAAATGGTCAAAAATAAAAAGTGCATCATGTATAGACAAAAAGGGAACAGCGACTCCAATTTATGGATTTTGGCAGTTGTCTCTTATTATCTTGAACTCTTATTCGTCAAATCTAGTCTTTGTTACTCATTTCTGTGCATTGTTTCACCACTTTGACAAAACTGGATTTAAAAACATAATAGCCATTTAGTGCAATATGCTCTTCATGACCCTAAGCTACAGGTATTTCTCAACAACCATTCCTGTTACATTATCTGTATTTTTGATTGTGTGTGTATTTTTTCCATAAATATTACTTAGTTTCACTGTTTTCTCTTGGTCATATTTGTTTCCATTGGAAGTTGTCAATATAGTAAATATCAATATTAAAGCAATGCATTTTTCCAGGTAGCAGTGAATATTATTGAACAAAATGATGAACCACCAGTGTGCACTCCAAACAATTATGAACTGATAATTCCATATGACCTCAAGACAGGAGCAAATATCCAGTTCTTCAAACTTACCTGTACTGATCTTGATTCATCACCTAAAGCCTTTCGGTATAGTATTAGTTCAGGTAGGATGCTTTTGTGGATTTAAAATATTTATATATGCATATACATTTTACATGTTATTTATTATGTAAATTATATATTTTACATGTGTGTGTGTGTGTATGTGTGCAGACTGGAAACAAAAAAGACCAATATATTTATATAAATATATTCATGTATTTATATTTGTATGAACTAAATCTGAATACAGAATACATTGATATATATATGCCTTGAGTTTAAAAGTCAGTACTAACCCCATATGGAAATGGAGCTTGGAGTAAGAATTTTTGATCAAGCATTAAACAGAATCGAGAAAGGAAGGTGAGAAGACAACATTTGTGTTGAGAAAGTCGATAAGTAGACAAGACACACAGAGCCTATAATGTCATAGGTAGACCCTGTGAGGATATTATTTTTTTAGCCTTTCTCTGGTACCATTTGTGTTAACCGTAGTATTTGATCTTCCTTTGGTAAAATCCCATCTTATATTTGACAGCAACTTAACTTAGCAAAAATTTTTTACTACCATCTGAAGTTTGGTGAACTTTATAAATGTGAAAGCATCACCCTTAATGGTATGATGATCTTGTCTTAGAGTAAAATATAGATTATCAAAGTCTTCAAGTTTCCATTTTTAACAAATCACTAAGAATTTTATTTAAACCTCCTTTTAACATTCTGTAGATATTTTTTTCCAACTTCTTTCATTTCAAACATTTTTTCCAACAAAAATGTAATTTCACTGTAATGGATGACATAACCTTTTCCAAAGCTATAAATACAAAATGTTATATGTATATATATATATATATATATATATATATATATATATATATATATATATATATATATATATATATATTAATGGGATTAAAAATGATAGAGTTTTATTGACCATTTGCATTTACAGGGAGGAAACAATTATGAAATGCTGATTTTTGATTGTACCATTCCTTAAACTATGATGCTATATTTCGTCATGCTGTTTTTAATACATCTGGATGATTTGTCATTTGTTATTGTACTGCATCTTTAGATGTTTGGTAGACACACTTGAGTAATGTATTTGAAAAAATGAAACCTTCCTTATAGTATCCAAATTCTGTCATTTACAGGTAACATTAACAACCACTTTACCTTTTCACCAACACAAGGTTCAAATATCACAGAACTGATTTTATCACAGCCATTTAATTACGCCAGCGGTGTTGACAAAGACTGGAATTATAAACTTCTAGTCTATATAACGGATGACAATCCTCCTTATGCAAGACCAGGGTGTCCAGGAATTGGAACTGTCACAATATATGTCAGTGTGGTGATCCCAGGTCTGACCACCAGAACAACTACTACTCCTGTGAGTATAAACTTACTCAAGGTTATGTGGAAGTATTGCTTAATGAGAATGAAAGTGCTTCAAATGACAAATTACTCCAGAGTCAAGTAAATACTTGAACAGGAAGAATTTACAGTTTGGAAGTAAGTAGGTAGATACATGACACCAAAAGCAAGACTGGAGGACATTCCCATTACATATGAAAAACAGTAGAAAGGATATTTAAGGTGCCCAGATCACAGATGGAATGAAAAAAATACATTTTAAAGATACTAAGGTAAGTACAGTAGATAGTTCAGTGTCAAGCAGGAAAAGAGTGATGCCCCAATATTTCAATGAGTTAGCCAAAGGAAGCTATGGTGGAAAAAATGATTGAACTGAACATGGAGAATTTCAGTTTCAAAGAAGGAGAGCATATATTTTCTCTAACTAGTTTTACTCAAAGAGAGTCTGAAATGAAACAAAGTTCAAATGTGAGGGAGACTAGAAGGAGCATTATCAAGGAGAGACCAGAGTTTATTTTGTGTAATATGTGTTTAAGAACTGAGAATATGGAAAAGTTCAGTAATGATATTAAAATATATATTTTCATTTTTGTCTTATGTAATATTCATAAATACATAAATTATGCCCTATTTTTCTTCAGTCCTCTTCAAACAATGGTTGAGTGGCTGTATGTAGTAGAGTTCCTTGACACTTACCCTGTATTGTGTTAGGAACCTTGTGCTACTTTACAAGATAAAGAGTGATTCATAATCTGACTTCCATAGCATGATTCCATCGCAAATTTAATTAAGACTAAACCAACTTTACCCAGAATGCACAGGGAACCATCGCTTGACCCAGGTCTGGAATTAGAATTGACCAATGAAGACTGACTTGATGTATAGATAAACCTGAAGAAACTGAAAGCTGCACACATATGGGGTGATATTCAGCAAGGAATACAGTGGTGTTGTCAAAATGTCTTTAGGTTACATGAATTTATGAGACATACTGTACTTAGGTGGAGTAGAAGTTTTTCATAAAATGTGGTCCTTGGTCAATTAAATTCAATAACTTGCATTGGTTTGAAAAGTAACCACAAGTGGCGAGCTGTTCTGTGCAGTGTGGGGATAGTCATGTTCTCCTTTCCATTTTTTTATTCATTGTTTTTCATTTTGATTTCCTGAAACAGCTCCCATGGGGGCAGGTTCCACAATTACAGTTTATTACTTGTATGAACATTAAGTTGTTCACTTTTTTAATTGCTGAATTCATGCTCAGTGATATTTCCTCCTTATTAAAAAACCAAAAGGACCTTTATTTGTCAATCTCATACTTTCCAATTAATACATATTGGCATGGTTTTAGGAAGTAGCATAAAAGTAGGGTAATTTGCAAAGTGATTACTTTCTTAGGAAATCATGAGTAAAGAATTTGTCTTGAGTAGTAATTAGTAATTTGAAATAGATTACTCTGTTGACCTCTCACACATATCTAAGAAAACTTGTTTCATGTTTTTTTTATATGGGTTTTACCAAAGTATAATGTAATCTGATTTAGCAATAAATAAAGTGTAAGGGTTATTGCATTAATGTATTTTTAAATATTTAAATATTGTTTTAATATAAGCAAACAAAAATTCTATTTTTTTGTATTGATTGATTCAATATTTAGTTACCCCAGTCATTCTTATATTTGGTGTTATTTTGAGGATACTATTTTTTTTCTGTTTTCTGTGTATGAATTAATTACACAATAAGCTTCTGTTATTTTATTTTTCTGTTCTTGGTGTATGTCTATTGTTTGAATATGCAGTTTTGCTCCCTTAAGAAATGAAACTGGAAGATACTTCTGATTTATAGTCAACAGCAAAAGAGGGACAGATATTATTACTTAGGTAAATTAACTTTACAGAAATCTGCACATATAAAGGAAAATTCTAGTATTGCCTCGCCAAAATGTTTATGGCAAAAGTACCACTGTAAATAGCACATAAAGCAGGAATTAAACACAGCTCTGTTCTGTCAGTAATTACAGTATTTAATTGCACAGACACAACTTCAACACTTCTTTCTCTCTTTTTGAAATGTCCTTGTGTATGGGTTTTCAGTTGTTTTTCTCCTTACTTTCAGCCAAGTATTACATATATTGTTAAAAAAGAAAATTCCTATTCTTCATCTGGCTGGTATATCCCATTTGTCATAGCTCTGGGTGCAATGATCCTGCTTGGAATTTTGGGATATTTGTTCTATCACTGCATTAAATATCTTTCCAAAAAGGATTGTTGTGTACCAAAACCTGAGAAATATAAAGAGCCACTGTAAGTATGAATTTAACTATTTAAGTTAAAAGTTGACATTAATATGTTTTTTCTTTACATTTTTTTAAATTGTAAATAACAAGCATATCCTATTTAATATTGAACAGTCTTGGAATATATATAAAGCTCAATATACTGCATTTACCTAAAACTGTGCCAGTTTGCTGTTATTTTTATTTCAGTAGCTTTCTGCTGATATGCAGAAATCTTGTAAATTAATAATAATTAAATGTGTTTAGAGCTTTGCTGTTAGTTTATTGGCACTTGAAATAATTATATATTCTCTAAATAGCTCCACCGGTATATTTCAAATTCCCTTTTTACAGATGTTTATGTTACTAGGGGGGCAAGCCCCTCTGATGCCTTTGGTGCCCAACCCCCAGTTGCAGAATATTAGTAAAATCTGTAAATGTAGAAAAGAAAAATTATTATTTATTGTAGTCAAAGTAACGAAATTCTATAAATATGTAAAAGAAAATGAATTATTATTTAACGGAGTAAAAATCATTAAACGAGAATAAAATATTTACTCTCTTACCGATTGGAGTATTCCCATTAAACTGAGGCCCACTATGCTCGATGAGCATTTATAAGAGACTAAATAAACGATCCATTTGTTTTAACTGACATTCTTATAGATTAAAAAAAAACTTCCATCCATCCATTATCCAAAGCTATATCCTAGCTACAGGGTCACAGGGGTCTGCAGGAGTCAATCCTAGCCTACACAGGGTGCAAGGCAGGAAACAAACCCCAGGCAGGGCGCCAGTCCACCACAGGGCACAATCACCCACACACCAAGCACACACTAGGGCCAATTTAGAATCACCAATCCACCTAACCTGCATGTCTTTGGACTGTGGGAGGAAACCGGAGCACCCGGAGGAAACCCACGCAGACACGGGGAGAACATGCAAACTCCACACAGGGAGGACCCGGGAACCGAACCCGGGTCTCCTAACTGTGAGGCAGCAACGCCATTGTACCGCCCTAAAAAAAACTTTTTATAAAAAATGACTCATTTAAATAACAGGAAAAATCATGTGAAAACTAAAGTGATATGCAATGGATCATCGTAAATCGACCTCCAGCTAACCTAAATACAAACATTGGTGTTATGAATAGATAATTTATAATTTATTTTCATAGTTTGTGCCTGTGAAAGAAAGTTTACTCGATCAAAAATAAAAACCATGACTTCTTGATATTTTTGTTTATAATTTAAAAACAGAATAAGAATCTGAAAATCTAACCACATCACATTAAAGTTCGATAAATTCTGATACATATAATATAATTCTGAACATATACACTCACCTAAAGGATTATTAGGAACACCTGTTCAATTTCTCATTAATGCAATTATCTAATCAACCAATCACATGACAGTTGCTTCAATGCATTTAGGGGTGTGGTCCTGGTCAAGACAATCTCCTGAACTCCAAACTGAATGTCAGAATGGGAAAGAAAGGTGATTTAAGCAATTTTGAGCGTGGCATGGTTGTTGGTGCCAGACGGGCGGTCTGAGTATTTCACAATCTGCTCAGTTACTGGGATTTTCACGCACAACCATTTCTAGGGTTTACAAAGAATGGTGTGAAAAGGGAAAAACATCCAGTATGCGGTAGTCCTGTGGGCGAAAATGCCTTGTTGATGCTAGAGGTCAGAGGAGAATGGGCCGACTGATTCAAGCTGATAGAAGAGCAACTTTGACTGAAATAACCACTCGTTACAGCCGAGGTATGCAGCAACGCATTTGTGAAGCCACAACACGCACAACCTTGAGGCAGATGGGCTACAACAGCAGAAGACCCCACCGGGTACCACTCATCTCCACTACAAATAGGAAAAAGAGGATACAATTTGCACGAGCTCACCAAAATTGGACAGTTGAAGACTGGAAAAATGTTGCCTGGTCTGATGAGTCTCGATTTCTGTTGAGACATTCAAATGGTAGAGTCAGAATTTGGCATAAACAGAATGAGAACATGGATCCATCATGCCTTGTTACCACTGTGCAGGCTGGTGGTGGTGGTGTAATGGTGTGGGGGATGTTTTCTTGGCACACTTTAGGCCCCTTAGTGCCAATTGGGCATCGTTTAAATGCCACGGGCTACCTGAGCATTGTTTCTGACCATGTCCATCCCTTCATGACCACCATGTACCCATCCTCTGATGGCTACTTCCAGCAGGATAATGCACCATGTCACAAAGCTCGAATGATTTCAAATTGGTTTCTTGAACATGACAATGAGTTCACTGTACTAAAATGGCCCCCACAGTCACCAGATCTCAACCCAATAGAGCATCTTTGGGATGTGGTGGAACGGGAGCTTCGTGCCCTGGATGTGCATCCCACAAATCTCCATCAACTGCAAGATGCTATCCTATCAATATGGGCCAACATTTCTAAAGAATGCTTTCAGTACCTTGTTGAATCAATGCCAAGTACAATTAAGGCAGTTCTGAAGGCGAAAGGGGGTCAAACACCGTATTAGTATGGTGTTCCTAATAATCCTTTAGGTGAGTGTCTGTGTAGATTTTAAAATAAGCCAGATTTAAAGCGTGACAAAAAATGTGACATAAAAACGTCACATAAAATCATTGCAAAAAATCGTTGCACTTTTAGGCTTAGGATTTTATATATAGAGAATTTACTAAAAAATATATCTGCTTTACTATCGCTAAGAAAAAAATTCTTGAGTTTTTGAATACAGATGGACAAAATGTAAGAGCAAGTCAAACAAATTTTGGTATCTGAGCAAATTTTGTGTCAGAGTGAATGTGACGTAGTATATAGTTTAGAAACAGAATATTAAGCTACATAAAATGCATTTTACATGTGAGGTTCAAGAGAAACAAAATACATTCAAATATACCATGCATTAGTTAGGCCTTGGTTGTTTCTGCTCAGTTCAGCTTCTTTATGTCCATTTACATCTCCTTTTGACCCATCACTGCTTCTGCAGCCAAATGTGCTTGGAAAGGAGGCACCAGAGTTGACAACTTTAACTTTTGTCTACAATTTTTTTCTCTTTGATAACCTGTAAGCCTGCTTCAAGTATTGAATATTCAAATAATTAAATTTACCATTTGCTGACTTTGACTGGTTGAGTGTGTAAACAAGCTGTATATTTTTATAATAAAATTGTTAAACATAACAGTAATGTGACACAAAGTAGTGGGCACCTGCTTAGGCTATTAGTACATTTCAGACGTCCTTTACTTATTTAATGGTTAACATCAGTACTGAAAAATACGAATGAGTAAGCATTTACAGAACAATTAACAGCAGTTAAATTCTGATTAGTACAGTATGTTATGTAGTTTTTGTAGTAATTATAACACAGCTAAAATTGTAACCATTTTTGAAAGTATGTATATTTAAGAAAATATCCTGGAAAAGCAGAAATGTGTATTTTATTTACTAGATTTTTAAAAACTGTCTCCAAAATGGCACTTATTTGCACTTTTGCATTACATAAATTATGTTTCACAGCATTCAAAGCTTCTTATTGCTCACAGGTACTATTCTAAATACTTTGGTTTAGATTGTTGAATGCTCAGAATATTCATCTAATGGGATGATAAGAAACCAAGTAGTTTAGAGAGCATTTTTTTAAAACAAAAGTAGTGTGTCATATAAATTGCTAAAGCCTTCTGCATTTGAATGTGAAAGGTAACTACTTAGTAAGTATAATGAATTAAACTCTGGGTTGATAACATAATTAATTAGTGTTCAAATGAAATGGAAACCTAATAAAGGGTGTGTAATAAGAATTTCTGTAGGGCAATGTCAGATTCTTTCATTTGAAAAAGAAATATTTTATCAAGTGTATTTTTTATTATGCCAAAAATATCTTATGCTCAGTGTATGCACAGTACTTTCGTCAATTAAGAATAATGAAGACAAGTATGACAGTGTTTCATTTTTCTATGTAAATGTAATAATTACATGTATATAAAGCTTTCTTCTATTTAATAATATGTATATATATATTTTTCTTTCTGCAGAATTCCTCCATCAGGTAAGAAAGATTATTTCAAACTTGCAGTCTTCAAAAAACACTAAACTTTCATCAGCTTTATGACATTTTAAATCTTTGCCATTTTTCTTTGTGCATGTTTTAGATGATGGCATTAAAAAGGAAGTTGTAATGGTAAGTAATTCGTAAATGTATAATTGCAATTGGTAATGGAAACAGATTTTTCATATGCATTTGGATTTTTGCATATCGTTTTATGATTGTTTATACATTTTCAAAGTCTGCTTTGATTTGTTTGCCTGTTATAACTGCAGGCACTGAAGATGCACAATGTAATAAATCCGGTCCTTTTAGCACTCAGTGTCCAGAGATAGATGCATATGTTCTTTGTTTGCATATACTTTTTCTCATTTTTATATAGTCTGGCTTCATATAATAATACCAAATAAGCCTAAGTTGTATCTTACACATCACAAATATCAACTCCAAAAAACCTAGCAGAATCTTTACAAACATTAAATTACACAAGCATAGCTACCATGTTAATGGTCTTTTTGCCTGAAGCTGCAATTTGACTTAAATGTTATACTATACACTCTTGCCAAGTGAACAGATTTTTGTAGACAGATTGAAAAGGTCTAAGCTGTTCTGATCATTTGTGATGACTGCTGTATTCAATCTGATGCATCATGTCTCTTTTCTGTATCTTTCCTGTACTCTAATAAACTATAATAGTGTGTGTGTGTTTTACATTAGGAACTGACTAAGATCAACACTGTCTTTGATGGAGAAGCTGTTGATCCAGGTATGAAAATTTTAATTTCATGCATTTGTGTATGGCTACAGAATTATGTATACTTAACAGCAATAACGTATCATTTAAATCCCATGTAAGTAGTAACTAAATTGATTTATCCTGAAACTGTACACCATGACATAGCTTAGACTATGAAATTGTATAGTCAGCCATTCAGTAAAATATAACCATTCATCCATTATCCTAACTACAGGGTCACAGGGGTGTGCTGGAGCCAATCCCAGCCAACACAGGGCACAAGGCAGGAAAAAAACCCTGGGCAGGACGTCAACCTACCGCAGGGCACACACACACACCAAGCATACACTAGGGACAATTTAGGACTGCCAATGCACCTAACCTGCTTGTCTTTGGACTGTGGGAGTAAACCGGAGCACCCGGAGGAACATGGGGAGAACATGCAAAACTAGCAAAATACCTGCGATTCGCAGCTGAGAAGTAGTGTGTTAAAGAAGTTACATTCCGTGTTTGTCAACCGTTGTAAAGAAAACAGGTTTCATTCATCGAAGTGTGCACTACCCACACTCGTGAATCTAAGATGTTTAACAGGCATTCACGGTATTAAGTTGTGGATTTGCCTGCGAATATTTAGCGGCAGCGTGTCTATGAACTTAATTTAAACTTAAGCTTTACACCTTGCTTTCCTATTGATATGTCTACAAGTGCTTGTTCAGATTCAGAGGGTTGTTCCTTTCTTACTGCATCAATAAACAGCTCGTCTTCCTCTTTATCTGAGACATCACACACTGCATGCACGGGTTTACCTTTCCCAGTCCTGCAAACTTTAGCAAAGTGGTTCAATATACCACATTTTTTACACTGTCTTCCTTTAGCTGGACATTGACTTTTTCCACCGTGTGCTTTGTTTCCGCAGTAGCTGCACTAATGAATATGCTTGTATGCGTCACTCGCTTCATATTCTTTTGCTGCCTTCTCAATTGTGTAATACGTTTTTTGTTCAGTGCTCTTTGGAGCTCTTGCTTGTTGTCTGCATACTGCGTTCACAGTCAGTTCACGTGAGCCGCTCGGAGTACATGCATCGAAGTTTCTCAGCTGTGCTTGTGCTATCTCATGCGATCTGGCGATGTCCACGGCTTTATTTAATGTTAGCTCAGACCCGGCACTTAAAAGTTTCTCTCGCACTTTTGCTGAGTTTGTGCCAAACACTAGTCTATCCCTGACCATCTCATCTTCATTTGCACACTGTTTTCCTTTAGCTGGACATTGACTTTTTCCACCGTGTGCTTTGTTTCCGCAGTAGCTGCACTTCTGAATATGCTTGTATGCGTCACTCATTTCATATTCTTTTGCTGCCTTTCTCAATTGTGTAATGTGTGTTTTACTCAGTGCTCTTTGGAGCTTTTGCTTATTGTCTGCGTACTGCGTTGACAGTCAGTTCACGTGAGCCGCTCGGAGTACATGCATCGAAGGTTTGCTATCTCGTGCGATCTTGCAATGTCCACAGCTTTATTTAATGTTAGCTCAGACCCGGCACTTAAACGTTTCTCTCGCACTTTTGCTGAGTTTGTGCCAAACATTATTCTATCCCTGACCATCTCATCTTCGTTTGCATAAACACAGTCCTTCTCCAGCAATTTTAACTCCGTTACAAAGTGATCAAAAGTCTAGTTTATACCTTGCAACTAAAATTTTTTTCTTGTAAAAATCGTATTCGTCTTAGCCATGACAAACGCCTTGTGGATTGCTGCTGACGGATGGCCTTATATGGGCAGGCATTCAATTACGTGGGAGGCGTGGGTATGGGGGACGCAATATAGGCAGGCAGCCAACTATGTGGGAGGCGTGGTGATGGGTGACGCAACCGACTCACATGGCGACCGAGCTGCAGGCTTTGGCCATATATATGTATGTAAGTAGGATTCAGTTATGACTGTTACGCGTAGAATTTCGAAATGAAACCTGCTTAACTTTTGTAAGTAAGCTGTAAGGAATAAGCCTGCCAAATTTCAGCTTTCTACCTACATGGGAAGTTGGAGAATTAGTGATGAGTCAGTGAGTGAGTGAGTCAGTGAGTGAGTCAGTCAGTGAGGGCTTTGCCTTTTATTAGTCTAGATAGATATATATATACCAATATACATCAACCTCTAATAAATAGGCTGATATTAGGACAAATGGGAAGACACCTTGCTGTGAGTTTAGGGAACATAATAAAGTGCCCACTATGTGATTTCAGGTGTAACTATTAAACTGTATGAATGCAGCATGCTGTGGTGCGGGTGTCTGTAATTTAAAGGTACTGTTGAGTGTAAGATGAGGCTTGATAATAGCAAATGCAGCTGGACTGTGTGCACGTCCCCTTAGGGGTGTTGTTATTTCAGATTAAATGCTCACGTTCATTCATAAGAACTACAGGGACATCCTTTGTTGCCTTTAATTTCAGTTATGTACAATAATTGCCAACATTCTACTTACTGTGTGACATCAGTAGGGACACTAGGCACAAATGTAATCAAACCACTGAAAATCTGAAGCCATGCAAGTTCTATTGTGATGAAGGGAAGTCAGTTGTACTGCACAGTGTATGCTAACTGTTGCTGCTGCTGGTTCTAAATACAGGAATGAAAAGTGCTAATCTGAAAATTAAGTTAAAATTGGCTGCATTATGTTCTAATATTTTTAGCTGCATTATGTCTTAATAGTTTTAGCTTTGTGCTAAACACAGAAAAAAGCAACTTGATAAAAGACAGAAGACATCCTTTAAATTATTGATCAAGATTTTAAGATAAAATAATTGCCTTAAATTATTCAGAGAAACACACTGTGGCACTAACAACATATAAACAGTGAAGAATAACCCAAAAGTTTCCCTAATAAGTGTCTGCTTCCTTGTGTGTTTTGTGTCTTCAGTCACAGGAAAGATTTATGAATATAATACAAAATCTGGAGCTCGCAGGTGGAAAGAAACTCAGGTGCTGAAAGAACCTCAGCCAGTTCAGCCTGAGAGCAGCGTGCTTGTCATCCCAGCAGTTCCTCCTACTGCAAATCTGGGTAAGGAGAGAACAGGAACCGGCAACTCTAAAAGACCAGAGAGTAAGGGAAGTAAAAACGGAGATGACAAGAACACTGTGCATCCTGGAAGCCAGAACCTTCTGCAGAAACCAGAGGAGGTACCCCAGGAAAGAACTTCATCACAAGCATCTAAAAAAGAGAAAAATGTCGAGCTTTACTCAGGTCAGAAAGATCCTGAAATGTCAGAAGTATAAAAATAGCTGAATCTGTTTGTGTTTTAGTCCTTCAGAGGGGTAATAGACAGAAAAAAAAAGAAGTAATTAACTAGACTGATGCACTAAAGCTAAACTCATAAAGTCCGCAGTGTGGATAAAGTCAAGATTGGCAGCAAATGTGAGTCAACATGTCTATAGACAGACACCATTGACTAATTTCATGCACATCCAGTGACAGCTCTATCATAAATGGATAGTAGCCTGTTAAATAAATCTCCCCAACTATTCTGATGAAAAGTATTATCAGTAATTCTTTACTTAATATATTTTAACTCCTAACTTTATAGTGCCTTATACGCTTTTGCTAAAATGTATTACCATGGATATTTTAGTATTTGGCACAGCTGAGCTTTCAGATAGCCAAACAAGTTTAATGGATTGATTGCTCTCCACTTGTTTGTCAGATTTCTTACATTCTTAGTATTAAATGTTTTTCAGGCAGAGAAATGGAATCTGCATTTATATCATATGATTAAAATGCAATTTTATGAACCTTTTTAAAATCATTGTGATTGTTAACATGCTTCTTTTGAAAGCTTTTTTAAATGTTGAAATAAACACTTCTTGTCCATAATGTATTTACGGTAAGAGGGCAGCAGTTCTTAGCCTGGGGACTGACACAGAGTCTAAGAGTATGGGAAAATCTTTTGAAAAATGTAAAATACACCTGAACTACTGTGGAATTGCTCTCCACATCTGAGTATTTAAATGGAAATGCCTACGAGTGGCACTGTACACTGCCAGAGCAGAAAAGATGTGGTCATACTGAAGGGAGAATTAACAAGATGTGCCCACCAAAACCTAGCAGGGAAAAGGGTTACGAACTGCTGTTGTTTCTTTAGTTTTCCTTTGTATGGTCCACTTTTCTCTTAATTTACTGCATAAACCAATATAGCTGAAATGCTTTCATAAGAGACAATTTATTTTATAATACAATAGGAATGAAATACTGTTCTGATTAATCCTTACTTAGGTTAAACTTGTCTGTGTAAAGCAAGCAAATTTGTAACATGGAATGAAAGCGTTTTTTGTTCTGAAATTTAAATAAAAGCTTGTAAATTTCTGAGCAAATTTTCTCAATTGTGAATCAGTTTTCTAAAGGTTCTTAAAGCACATTTTGTTATTTCTGGATTTATTTACAGTTATCTCAGCCATTTGTTCTTTCCTCTTTAGCTTAAACGTTTATTAAAGAAAGGCAAACTTTGCAAACCAATATATATTGACACAAACTTAATGGCCACTTTATTAGGTACATCTACAAACCCCATTTCCAAAAATGCTGGGATATTTTCTAAAATGCAATAAAAACTGAAATCTGTAATTTAGTAATTATAAACTTGAACCTTTATTTAACAGACAAAAGGACAAAAGAAAGACTTTCGGTGTTTTTCTTTCTTTTTTGGGGTTTGTATCTAATGGCAAGTAGAACATCTTTTAGCCTCGACAGCAGCCTGAATTTTTTGAAGTGGCACACAAAACCTTTGTGAAGTATTGTGGCCCATGCTGACTTGATGCACATATACAGTACTGTGGACTTCCACTTCTACTTAATCCAAAGGTGCTGTGTTGGCTTGAGTTTGGAGACTGTGCAGGCCATTGCAGCAAACTGAAGTCACTGTTACAGTTATGGGACCAGCTCGAGATGTTGGATGCTTGGTGACATGGCATATTATTCTGCTGGATACGTGTAGAGTTTGGCTATAAAGGGATGCACATGGTTAGCAAGAATGTTTAGGTGCTTTGTGGCATTCACATGACCCTCATTTGCCATTAAGAGATTTATGAGATCTATAGAACATTTCCTACACCATGAAACCAGCACCACTAGTAACAAATTACAGTAAAGATGGGCTTTGTGCAATACTATTCTAATCTAATTTCTTGTCATCACACTATGGACCAGACGTTTTTCCCTAAAAAATGTCATCTGGAATCACATTGAGATTTTTATCCTTTAGAATGAGAAGTAAGACAAACTTATTTTTAAGTACCAGTTTTCAAAGCAAAAATCAGTGTGGCCATTTTTAAGGTAGGAAATTACCTTTTGTTCTTGCCGATTTCCAGGACATTTACAATTTTAGCTGGCATAGCCTCTGATTGAGTAGTAAAGTAGTCTGACAACTTGGATGTCATATTTGACAACTGTCTTGCCTTGAAAAATAAACGTATTTGGTAAGTGTTTAAGTTTTTCTAAGTTTTTCCTCTGTGCCCCATAAACCCTTCATTGTAAAGTGGTATAGCGGGCAATGTATTTTTTAAAATTTATAGAAAGCACTTAACTCTAGAACACAATTTTGCATGGCAAAAGTATAAATATCATGTTTGTGAAGAAATAACTTAAAAACACCAAACTTGGGGTAGAACAGTTTTGGGTCATTGGCACTCATTCAGCTTTCTGTTGCCAAACTTGCTTTTGTATCTGACGTCAAGATCAGAGCTCAACTCATTCCTTTGTGCTTAAAAATATTACAATACAGTACTTAAAATCTTTGGTCCTCAGAGCTGCAGTATGGAATATAAAAGATCAGATGCTCCAATGAAAATGATTTTTCAAACCATTCAAATGATTATAGAAGAATTCTTCATAACAGATCATCAAAATTATTTGTACAAAACTCAGTTTGCATTGAAATTCAATGTTGTTTGCTTTTTAAATTGCATTTTATTTCCATCAAAGTTCATTATATTGACACAGGATAAAAGAGATTAAGGATCTCACTGGAAGCATGTACATGACTTTATTCTGCATGTGTGTCCCTGTCACATGTAGAAGTGTTCTGGTAGTATGATTCCTACCTTGTCAGTCATGATGACAACCTTGCTGATTCCAATTGTAATCCTAAAGATGCCTCGGAGACAGAAGAGAAACTCCAACCTCTACAGCTTTTAGATCGAGCCTATCCTCAGCCTCTTCTGTAGGAACCAAGAAACTGGAGAAAGGCAGTTGCTGACCAATTGTGTGGCGCAGCTTCTTGTGCAGTCGGATTTTCCTGTGCGGAAAACACTGTAATGCGCACAATGGAGTGTTTCTGGCATGTGTTTATGTGGAAAATATGCCGTATGTCACATTAAAAAAATACTGTGATGTGAATGAGAAGCATAAAGAGAAAAACAACACAGGCAAACACAGAAGTGTGAAAAAGACTTTATGAAGAAATATTCCTTATTTTCCACCCAAGAAAATACCTTTCAAATACCCCCAAATTTTTTTTGTGAGTTTCATGTTTCCTATTTACAAAGCTGCTGGCAAAACAAATTATAGTCTCAGTTCTGCGAAATTGTTTGCAAATCATAATTTGCCTGTTTTACTCATTACTAGTCTTCATCAAAGTACCCTAAATGTGTGAGTGAATGACATTTTTGTGCCAGTTTGCAAGTTTAAGGGCTCAGTCAGTGGAGCATTGTATTACATATCAGTCATCGACACTTCACTGACAGCAACATGTGTCAAAGGTGACATCCCGCGACATTTTTGTTGATGCACCAGCGTTCACCAAGACCAAATTAAGACAATGTAAGAATTCTGAGACCCTGCACCACCCAGAGCTTAAAATGGATTCTCACCATCCATATCAGCACATCACCTTTCATCTCAGCAGCCGCACAGTTCAGTTGACTTCTAACCTCTGCACTGGAAGCTCGTTTTCATGGTGCAAGTGCGAGATCGACAACTACATTCTCCAAAATGAGCGCACTCTACGCGCTGTGTGAAATCAGCTTTTACATCCATTGATTGTATATTGAATTATTTTGTGCTAGGAGACAGTTCAACAACTACAGAAGCTCTGAAACACATAATGAAAGAACATTATGGGATAATTATCTCGTATATATCCCGTACATACTACGTTCATGATATTTTCATATGTACGAGATAAGGGTTATCCAATAATTTTTTTTCATTGTGTGGTCATCTGGAGTTTTTTGGTTTTTCTGTCCTCCCTAGGCATCAGAACTTACTTTTATTCTAGGTTAATTAGTGTTCTCTTATTTTTAATTCTTAGTTTTTTCTCATTCTTCATCATGTAAAGCACTTTGAGCTACATTATTTGTATGAAAATGTGCTATATAAATACAGTAAATGTTGTTGTTGTTGTTTTTTCATTGTGTGGTTCAGAGTTTTTGTAAACACCACTGCTGCAGAGGTAAGGAAGTTATTAACTTCAAAGACTATTATGGCACACTGTCTCGAAAAGAGTCTGCAAAGCCAAGTGCTGACATTGTTTTCTCTCCGTGGTTACACTTCTGCAAAGGGCAAGTAGTCTTCATTTCTAAGTGTGTGCGGTTTTACATTTCTCTCAACTGTCCCCCTTTAACCCCTCCTAAAACTGGCTTATTTTCCATGTTATATGTTTGCGAGACTTTATTCTCAGTACTAAACAACATTAAGATGGACAAAAGAAACCGACTGACAGATGAACTTAGTGCTGCTTGCTTGGGTTTGAAGTGCTCAAAGTACATACCATCAATTTCAGACTTACCTATTAAAACTCAGCAACGAAAAAATTTTTAAATTGATGTCAAATCAAATGCAACGTATTCCATATTTTTTCAGCTCAATTCAAAATGACTTTTTAAAAGTAGGGTAATATACTAATGCACTATTTCAAGCCCAATTATCAGTGTGCATACCATTTTTTCAACTGCATGTCAATAATTTTTACTTTACTTCTATAATATAATACAAAGCACCACACATGACTGTACTGTATTTTTTAAATAAATGAATACGTAAAGAATTGTTTCTCTTTTGTTTAGTGAGGTGACACGCCAGCAGAGTCAAGTTAGGCATTTTCCGAATTTCTGTCACGCCAAGCCCAAAAGGTTTGCCACCACTGATCTACACGAGCCAGACATAATGTCAGTTTCTCTCCAGTCAATGAACACAGAGACCAAGCCCAGTAACAAACTTGAATATTTCAGCACTCCCAAGGTCTGTCACTGTTGAGAGACATGCAGCTTTGACATTGTGGTAACCAACAGTAGACCAGACATTGCCTTTGTGTACCACACTGCACGGGGCATTAAAGGACAAGTCAGTCAAAATGTTAAAATATGTCATAACAGAGGTGATTAATAATGGCTAGGGGGCGTTTCCTATGGGGGCCACTGATGCCATGGATTGAAGTCCTACTCCTCATTACCATTTCCAGCTGAATTTAAATACATTTCACTCTCTGATTCTCTAAGCACACATTTATTATGTGGTGATATCCAACACACCCAACAGACCCCAGTGCATACCCTTCTCCCACCATCCCTTGCTTCCCATTCAACTTAAATCACCATAGCAATTGACTACAAGCAGTCAGTAAGTGAGCAGACTCTGGTCGTCCTGTACAGGAGAGCAGTGTGGGGCATAGAAAGACATAGAAATTGTCAAGAGAGGTGCTAAGGGTGAAAGAAAAAGGACCTTCATGTGCTGTTTTTGTCTTGTATGGCCTCAATCGAAGAGCAGCAGGTGATTAAGAAAATAAAAGCTGCCCTCAGTTGTACCATCTGAATACTACTGAGTTTACTATAATACCGTATCTAATACTCCATTAAAAAGAGAACTGTTCATTAAAAATGTATGTGCGAGTGTTGTAATTCTTTAAATGTAAATCATGAATAACTGAACATGGCACAGCTATCTGTTTGGTTTTATGTGTAGAGGAGTTACCAGACTGGGAAAGCGATGCCATCAAACGGCACAGAGAAGGAGCCAGTCTAAACAAAAGTGGCACCACAACAAGTGAAGACTTTACAGTCTAATAGAGAGGACTTGTGCGGTTCGCAAACACCTGATAGTTGTTTCAGTTTGACTGTGCTCTGTTTTAACCCTAAGATCATCATCAAGTGTACACGAATCATAAGGGGCTGGGAGGTGGGGACCTCAGAGGGCAAAA
This sequence comes from Polypterus senegalus, assembly GCF_016835505.1. Taxonomy (NCBI): domain Eukaryota; kingdom Metazoa; phylum Chordata; class Cladistia; order Polypteriformes; family Polypteridae; genus Polypterus; species Polypterus senegalus. The sequence continues at coordinate 65,024,240 of NC_053161.1, forward strand.
GGACAAAGAGAGAGGCAGAGGTGACATGTCAAGAATCAAAAGAAGTTCACACAGGACATAAAACCAGCAGGCTGCCTAGTTCACACTTTCAGTTCCTGACTCTCAAACTCCTTGAAGAGATGGCCGAGTGGGAGGGCTATTGGCATGAGGCCATAAGGTGAGAGTCACTGTGGTCTCGTTCAGGAAATGCCTTCAGGTCTGACACTGCCTTTACTTTCACTGCTTTTCCACCATTAGAGAATGCACTTTTTCTTTCATTTCCCACCACAGGCAAATATTCACTGCATGCGACCTACATATGCTTGCATTAGTAAGAGAGCCTCGCCATGACAGTTGTTTCAGTTTGACTGCACTCTATTTTAAGCCTAATGTCATTTTCAAGATTACAAGAGTCACAGGTTACAAGTAGGCATTACTCTCTTATTATAAGTACAAACACTTATTTTTCTAATTTCCCCTTTTTTATGTCTGTGCCCCAGCCTGAGTGAAAGTTCATTTAGACCAAGGAGTCAAGGTGTAGGGGTCTTAGAAAAAAAAAATCTTGGATATAATATGTGCCTGTATGTGATGTAGTGAGTCCACAGCTCACGACGAAAGAGCCACTTTTAAATAAATAAACACAACGCTTGCGGCTTAGCGAGGGGGCGTGGTAGAGTGGCCGAAGCGAAACGGTTCCCGGGTGGATTCGTGCTGCGGCCATTTCTCACCTAAGTGCACAGGTGAGAGACGGTCCGCTCCGTAATTGTTCCCGGGAACTGTTTATTGCCACAGCTGCCTCGTCCATTATAAAGAGAAGCCCGAGACGGTTAAGGAGGAAAAAAAATAGAAAAATAAAGGAAAGAAAGATGAGAACGGAGGTTGTACAGGAAAGCCGGTGCAGGAGAGCGAGCGAGTGAAGGCTCGCATGCTGCTGTGCAGGCCGCCTGGGTGTTTGGCCGACAACCGGGAAGTAGTAGTTGTGGTCGCTCCTGCAGAGTTTGTTTTTTTTCAAGGATGGGAGTGACTGGAAGGCAGATGACTCTCTGCGTGAGGCCGCGGATGGCAGCGGAAGTCGGGACTTGGGACGTGGTGTCCCCAGAGTGGGAGCCCTGGTCGTTGGGGAATCCCAAGTTGCTGTCAGGAGGAGCCGACTGGAGCCAGGGATCGGTGAGGCATTCCTAACAGCCGAAGCAGGCACAGAGAAGGTCAGCTGCAAGTAGGGCGACTTCCCTATTGAGAAGCCCAGACGGTGGAAGCAGGGGAGTCGCAGGTATTAACAACAACAACAAAATGTATTTATATAGCACATTTTCATACAAAAAAAAATGCAGCTCAAAGTGCTTTACATGATGAAGAATAGAAAAATAAAAAACACAGTAAGACAATGAAATAAGTCAACATTAATTAACATAGAATAAGAGTAAGGTCCGATGGCCAGGGTGGACAGAAGACTTTTTCTATTGTTTTTAACCTCCACATTTTCACTTGCTTTTATTGGATTATTTATTTATTGACTTTTGAAACACTGCACTCTTTATTTGAACACTTTGTTTTGATTACTGTTACTTGACACTTTTGCACCATCCCCTTGCTATGTTGTTGCCTCACTGCTAAGCTCATTGGTGACATTACCGACGGTGATGGGTTCAAGGGCTCCCGGACAGACGATGGGGGCATGTATCGAACCCGCATCATCACAAGAATGAGAATGCTTACCATACAATAGTTGAAAAATGATCATACTAGTTACCGCCTTGCACTTCAGTTGAATGTAGCTGTGCTCCTTTTAATGCTGCCCCCAAGTTAACAAGTAAGGAATGGAGATCAGATATTCCAAGAAGAGTCAGAAGAGCCCACCTGATGGCTGGTGACCCTTTAAACAACATAGAAGACTTTCTAATTAAAAAGAAGGCTTGACATTTACACACGTGTCCCATCATTACTGAGAGAAATGGATCTGCTGCTTCATTGTGGACTACCATTTCTTTGAAGAAGTGAAAGGAAATCCATCAGACCCTTGAGGTGCTCCAGTAAATGACATTCTAGAGAAGTCAATGGCACAGTGATAACCTATTTTGCTTTTACTGAACATTTCATGGGTATATATACTCTGCATGCGTTAAGGATATGTAAAAACTCTCTGAACTGTTAAAAAAAACTATTATAAAACATACAATTCCCTTTTATGCACCTTCAAAATGCTCTTCTTGAGAGCCAATCCACTTGTCCCAGTGCTTCTTCCACTCCCTGTACTTATCTCTTGTTTCCATGCCTGCAGCCTTCTGTGTTTTTTCCTGGATTTCTTCCATAGTAGCAAATCTTCCTCCCTTCAGTCTCAATATTAATTTTGGGAACAAAAAGTTGTCAGAGGGAGTCAGATCTGGTGAATATGGGGGAATGGAGTAGCAATCACATTGTTTTTTGGTCAAAACTCATTGGCTGACAATGTGGTGTGTGCAGATGAACTGTCATGGTGCAGATTTCAGTTTTGGGTGTGCTGCTTCTTTCCTAATGCTTCAGCAGTTCAATGTAATAATGCTGAGTAGCAGTCTGTCCACAGAGAGTAAACTTTTTATGAACAAACATATTAGTAGCAAAAAAAAAAGTGATCATCATTGTTTTCTAAAAATCAAACTTTGGGGCTTTGAGGGAAAAAAAATTGCACAATAGTAGAAAAAAACAACACTAGGAATAAGCACTCTGTCAACTCAGCATCATGCCAGCTCAGCGGGACGATTAACCAGACTCTAGGCATAAGATACCAACCCCTATTCTAGAATTACACCCTATTCTCATGCTATTGAGCGATGCAAGGAATTTTAGGGTCCCCCATCTTAAACATACAAGCTAAAGATAAACAATTTTCACTAATGTATCGATCTCATGACTTTTTAATGTAACAAATGTACTTGTTTATGCCTTGTTCAATGGCTGCAGGTATGCCTCATGCTACCAGTATTGACAAGGACACCAGCAAAACGCAAAACTAGAGAGGAAGCAGTCACGAAGGATAAGGGGAGAGTAAGTGTCCATGGCCACCACCTTCAAAACCATGTCCTTTTTGGGGATGTCTTGCTGTTGCCTCTCGAGTGCACCTGTTGTCACCTTCATTTGCACCAAAGCAGGTGAAGTTAATTCACTTTGCTTCTGCTTCCTTCTTAACCAAACAGATTGATATCCCTGAAGCTTAATTGACTTGGTGTTAGACTGTGATCATCAAGTGTTCCCTTAATATTTTGGAGCAGTATGTATATATATATATATATATTGTGACAGTAGGGGGCGCTATCGCTCCCTTAAACCCTCAGGTACCACGCCAAACACCAGGTAAAAGTGCTACAATAAATCTTTTTATTATAATAATGTGCACTAAGCACCCTCCACTCCACACTACTCATTAAACAATCACAAATACTACAATAAATCACAATCCTCCACTCTCAGACGCGTTTCCCTCCTACCACCCAGCTCAGCTTGCCATCTGGGATCTCCCACAGTCTTATTATATTCCCTGACCCAGAAGTGTTCCCAATCCCCAGTCCATGTGATCTTGTATCACTTCCGGGTCGGGTAAAAAGTACTTTTCTTCACCCTGGAAGCCCGTCGCTCTTCCTGTGACGAACTTCCGGGTCATAGTGCACAAATGAGTCCACTGGCCTGCCTACAGCGACTCCCAGTGGTCCCCAAGGTATCCAGCAGGGCTGTGCATAAAAACTACATAGTCCATGAGGCCCTGCTGGAATTTGGGGCCCGTCCATGCTGTCGGGAGAGCTCCTCCTGGCAGCCTGGGGGTGAGGACCGGCATGGGAAGCCGGCAGTCCTCCACAATATATATAAATATATATATATATTTTTTTTTTAATAAGATTTGATTCCTCTGTTTCATTACACATGAAACATATAGATAAAGTTTACCGCTTAATTCAGGGCTTTATGTAGGAAAACTCAAGTGCTGCACATGTCACATTTTATTTATTTATTTTTGTGATAAACTGGACTTCAGCAATTTCAGTATTAGCAGTATGTGACTAGACTGGAATTACCACAGTCTTGTACTCTTGAGAATTTATTCATTTTCTGCCAATCATAACCACAGATATGTGGGGCTTGTTTATCCAAACATGTATTTTTTTGCGTGAATTTCAAATCGCAACTTCATCACAGTTGTGGTTGTACTGCAAATCTGGCTGCATATGTCTTTTCCACATCACTACTAGGTTTTCCTAATGTGAGACTGAATATGGTATTATCTTTTCAATACTTGATCTGTACATTGTGAAAGTTGCAGACACTCTGTGTCGTTCAAAGGGGAGCATGATGTATTGAAAGAAACCACCTGGGTAGAAAAAGAAAAGTTCCCAAGCCACTGCAGCTGGTGGAGTCTGTCAGATTCCCATTGAGACATTAAGGATGATAACATAAGAAATCTGAACAAATGAACAGAGACGATTTAGTATATCCAGCCTGTTTCTTTAGCTGTTTGTTAAGCTGTCCCAGTATCTCAGTATCTCATTCATACACTTCTTAAAGGGTGTCAAGGTTTCTGCTTCAACTACATGTCTCAGTTGTTTGTTCCAGGGTCAAAGATATTGTATGTTAATATCTGTTAGCTATTTCATTAAGTTGACTATGTGGGGTACTGGATTGCCTTCAGGATTTCTATGTTGCAGCTAAGCAAATGTTACAATGGATCAAGAATAAGATATAAGGAACAGAAGGGAGAAGCAATAACATGGTCTGAAAACAGGATAGCTGGTCAACAGTCATCGATCACCACCCCAAGGTTGTATACTGACTGCATTGCGTATTGAACTGAGCTTAGCAGAGATGGTGTGTTGAATAGACAGGGTTGCTGGGATAACAGATAGGTTCTTCTTTGCCAGGTTGAGCTGGAGATGGTGCTTCTTCATCCAGGTTGAGATATCGGTGAGACATGCTGAGATTTCAGTTGATACCATGTGGTGCAATGGAAATAAAAATGGTTGTTGCTGTGTCTTATCAGCACATCACTGATATGAGAAACCTTGGGACTGAATAATAGTGTCTAGTGAGGTAGTGTACAGAGAGAAGAGGAGAGGACCCAGTACCTACTCTTGTGGCTTGCCTGACGCACCCTTGAAATCTTTCCTCACCAGGATACTTAATAGGATCTGCTCAACTACCATATTTCCCCCAAAATAAGACCTACTCCAAAAATAAAGGTGCCTTACAAATGGCTGGTACTTGATTGAAAGGGAGTAATATTTTTAGCCGTGGACAAGATGAGTACAAAAAGAAAGAGCTATTCCGTCTAGTACAAGAAAGGGATCGTGAAGAGTCCGAAAATGGTGAGTAGAGTACAATAACTTCAGTCAACAGGTGAACGAGGGAAATGCAAAGAAGCGCAAGTGTGGATCAGGTCAGCAACCATTATTTCCTGAGTTAGAAGACATCATCTGTGAATTGATTGGTGACAGGAGATCAAAGGCTTTGGTTGTGCGTAGGGCTAATATTTAAGCATTTTCCTTTGTAATGGCACCAGAGCTAGAAATATCCCCAGAAGAATTTAAAGCATCACAACACTGGTACATTGTTATATGGTTGTGAGACATGGATGCTATTCAGTGACCTGAGATAAAGACTGGACTCCTTTGGTACTGTGTCTCTGTGGAAAATCCTTGGGTACTGCTGGTTTGACTTTGTCTCAAATGAGCGGTTGCTCACAGAGTCCCGAATGAGGCACATTACCTGCATTGTGAAGGAGTGTCAGTTATGGCGCTATGGCCATGTGGCGCAATTTCACGAGAGTGATCCAGCTTATAGGATTCTCATTGTTGAGGACCTGAGTGGCAGGATCAGGCCAAGGGGTCGCCCACGTAACACCTGGCTGTGGCAGATAGAGGGTCATTTCCGGAGGGTGGGACTGGACTGCGTGTCTGCCTGGGGGGTTGCCAACCAGGATCCCGAGTTGTTTCCTCATGTAGTGGGTGTGGCAACGCACTGTACAAGTGCATGCTGCCCAACTTGACTTAACAACACTGGCTGGATGGCTTCCTTCAGCGACATGAACTGTCTTTAAGAAGATCAACAACACTGTTCAAGCTGGAAGACACTGAAGTTATTAAACATTGTAATGGATGGCCGGCCATTTATCCCGGCCAATACCCCCAAGCTGCCAGGTGGAGCCCTCCTTGCAGCGTGGAGGTCCCCAGAAGACCAGCAGGGCATCATGGACATTGGAGTTTTTATGCAAAGCCCTGCTGGATGCCGTGGGGGCCACAGGAGGGAGCTGCAGGGAGGACCGAGGGCTACTTCGTGCCCTGTGACCCGGAGGTTCGTCACAGGAAGAGCGACGGACTTCTGGGTTGAAGAAAGGGACTATTTACCCTGACCCGGAAGGAATAAGGACTTGTGGACTATTGGGCAGAAACACTTCCGGGTCAGGAGGTATAAAAGGACTGTGGGAACTCACAGACAATGAGCTGAGCTGGGTGGAAGGGTGGCAACGCGTCTGGGAGCTGGAGGATTGTTTATTATTGTATTATTGTGAGTTTTATGGTATTGTGGTGGAGAGTGTGCTTTGTGCACTGTGGCGACAAAATAAAGTCAACTTGAGGACTTTTACCTGGTGTCTGGAGTCGTGGACAGGGGTTCAAGGGAGCGAGAGTGCCCCTATCGTTCACAACATGCACTTGCTTTCAAGTCCTTTGTTGATGGCATAGACATTTATAAATACCAACTCTCCATCATGATTGCTATGGATGAAACTGCCGTGTTTATGGGCTAAGAATCTCAAATGACAATTGATTAGAGGGGTACCTCGTCAATCTACATTCCCTCCACTGGTTACGAAAGTGCAGTGATACCTGCATTTTGGCAATTCGTCTGGATGGAAAGAAAGCCACACGTCTAATCATCACTAAGGGCAAGAAAGAAGTGATTGAATGTGTTTCAAGCATTTATGTCCTTGAAACCGAGAACGCCTGGTGCACACAAGCAGTTATAAGGAAGCAGGTCGACTTGATGCTGCTGCTTGTTTTGTGAGGTGGCCAAAGAGGACTGCTAGTCTGGGATTCAACCAGCATTAAAGACATGAAGAACTTCCTTGCAGAGAGAAGAATAGATCAAATAATGATTCCTGCATGAATGACTGCCTATCTCCAGACTCTTGATATTGCAATAAACAAGCCATTCAAGGATCATTTGCACATGGAAGTCATCATTACATTGAAAACTGAATGGAGAGAAACCAGTGTGGGAGCTTTGTGAAGCCTAGCCTGAAGTGGATGAAGAATTCTTGGGATAAAAGCACTGACAACTGTGTTGCCAATGCACTAAAAGTAGATTACTTGGACAAGAAGTGCTAGTTTAAGGAGCTCTATTGCTGCACACGAGAGATTGGGACCATTTGTTCTACAGTAATTGGAGTCGCAAGAAATTCACGCTGGAATTCAGGGTTTGAATGTGGAGGGTTACGATGATATTCCAGAAGAAGATGAAATGACTGTGTTTGAATAAATGTAGATTGCTCTACATGAAGAAATATAAGACATGCCCTGAAAATAAGCCCTAGTGCATCTTTTGGAGTAAAAATTAATATAAGACCGCGTCAGGAAAAGAAAGGATAACCACACAGGAACAGTAGCACTGCTTTGACGCTGGGTGCCGCCAGCCTGCAAAACCGAGCGGAGAACTTGCATACGACAGGGTATGAGGTACTGTGGAAATGTACGTGGCTTTACGCCAAATATAGGTTTTATACATCGCGATTTGAACGTGGAAATGTTCTTAAGCAACATTTCTGTGCATATGCACTGTTTATACATGAGGCCCCCAGTCTTATTTGCGGGGAAATGCAGTAGTAGGATTCAAACTATTTCAAAAACAGTCCTATTATTGCCAGGTTAAGAGAGGTGGTAGGGAGGTTATGATGCTTGACTATGTCAAAGACAAAGGAGAGATCTAGAAGGATGAGATGTTGGTTACTCTAACCAGCCATAATATGTTGACAACAGGCAGCAGGAATGTCTCAGTGGAATGGCACTTTTTGCAGTCTGCTCTGTAGAAGGAAAGAAAATTGGTTAGAGACACTTAGTTCAAGTGTTTGGATAGAAAAGAGAGAAGAAAGAATTGTCTGTATTTGTCTACTTTAAGTGGGTCAAGTGTGGGCTTTTTGAGAACTAAAACAAATTGGGCCTGTTTGAAGAAGGTAGGTAAGTTGCCTGTGCAACAGCATAGAGGAGATCTGAAGGGACAGGGTCAGGTAAACCACTAATGGAGTGACTAGAGAGTACTAACTAGTCCCTGCTTTGAAAGAAACATACTTTAGTGGTAGTGGCAGACGAAAAGGAAGACAAAAGAGGCCGATACTTATCCAGGAAAGCCTGGGCCTTTGACTTCCTGCATTTAATTTCCATAGTTTCAATGGCTCCGTTTCAACTAAAATATCACCAACTGCCTTAGAATTTCAGAAGGCCCAACAGACTATTCTCTGGCACACATTTAGTTTATATATGTTAGTTAGGGGCACTAGTAAGCCCCCATACTCCGGCAACCCAACACAACTCTGGGTTCCAATAAATGATTCTTTAATCCACACAATCTCAAATAACAAGCCATCCAATACATAGACTTTAAGTGGTTGCTTGCTTTCTTTCTCCTTTTCTTTTTCTTTTTCCTCCTCCAATGAGCTTTGCCCGCTGCCTTCTGACTCTGACTCCTGAGCTATTGCAGCGGTTGTCCAGGGAACACTCCTGGTGACGTGGTGTAGCCAGTTGGAAGTACTTCCAGGTTATAGGGAAGCCATGGAGGTCCTCCCTTGGCAGCACCCTCTGTCATCCCCCAGGAATCCCTATGGGGCTGCAATTCTAAACTCCAACTCCCATGCAGCCCTGTGGGAGTCCAGACTGGGACTCAACAGTATTTGAGGGACACTGCCACTTAGTATACTGAAGGATGAACTGCTCCCTTTTGCCCTCTCTTGCCAGTTCCAGTATTCTTCAGCCATCCCAATCCGGACAGGAATCATAAGGCATACTGACCAAGTATTTCCCCAATTTATTCCATCCTTCCATTATGGCATCCTACTCAGGTAACGAATTCAGCTCTGTCCTGGATGGGATGCCCATCCATCATCTGGGGCATCTACGATATATTTTTATATATACATTGTCCTGTCATTTGTAAATATCTGGAAAGCCCTAAATTATTTCTTAGTGACTCTAGGAAAGCAAACAAGTGGACAAGTAAGAAACATAAGACAACCTCTGCCCCATTCTAGTGTCATTCATTACTTTTATAATAATATGTGACCAATTAATGAAGAATATAATGCAAGAACTGTAGCCCTTCTATTCAACAGCTCAAATCATAACAGATAGGACTGTTAGTAAGATCAGTCTTTCACTTTGGTGTGAAGGTGCGTGTGTAGCATTGCACCTTTTATCAAAAGTACACAACATAATCTCCCCGATCCTTGGAGAAATAATCGTAGTTGCTTAGATGCAACACAATAAGGAGTGTAGTATTCTGATAAGCAAGGCCATGAAGTCAATCAGATTGCCACCTTGACAAATCCCAGTGAAATGAAAATAAATGATCACATTAGATAAAGTTGTGCTAAATGTTGTTAATGATAGCCTCACATCATGACTCATGATGTAGGCCATGGAAACACACTTAGATCTGATTGATTATTCGTTCTAAGGTGACCTTCCATCCATATTTGACTCCATTCAGAGAGTATGGGGGCTTCATCTGCCTAAAGGCAGGAGCTAACCTTGGATGGGGAGCAGTCTATCACAAGAGCAAGCAATTGCTTAAGTGTACATGTCTTAGGAATGTGTCTTGGGAATGCTCAAGTTGAGCATTTGAACCCAGCATTTTTGTCTTGGTAAGCAGCACTGCTAACCATCATGTGAAAACACAAAAATAAAAAAAAAATAACGCCTTTTATTGCTGCTATTATTAATGAATTCCTTGCACATTTTGTTATTGAAATACTTACTAGTAATGTTATCAGTAAAATGACTAATGAGCTGAAATGAAAGATGAGAAAATCAGAGCCAGCACCAAGCTTTCCTCATTTTCTTTCTTCTCCCTTACCTTTCTGAATTTCAAAGTTCATGTGAAGCTTCTTATCAGGTAGGGTGCATGCTGAATGTTTCTAAGTAACACTTCAGCATACAGTAGACGGTCAGTACGTGCCTTGTGACTGCAGCTCAAACCTGATTCAGGTGTGCCTCTGCATTCAATGGGGATGAGCAACTTAACAATTATTAAGTTGACTATAATCACTATAGTCATCTTCATCTCTGGTGAGTTCTTCATTGGAACAAAAGGCTCAGCTTTGACGATTCTGTTTTTTGCTTTGTAGCATTGGCCCCTTTCATATTCTTTCTTAAGCAGGTGTAGATGGACTTTTTCAGATAGAGAAGCTGAACAATACAGTGGAAATCTCTCGGAGAAGCCCAGTTGGCACGGTGGTAAAGACCTTCACTGTAAAGACCACCCCACAGGTTCCAGTTGCAGCTGGCTTTCCTATTATCATAAACAACAATCCTTACAGTCAAGCATTCATTGTTACTGCTTTACCCCCAAATGACTACAAGGTAAGTCACTCCTCACTTAATATTTGGTGAGCATGTCAATCTCAGTTGTTTTGTATTCTTTGAGGTTTGAGTGGGCAAGTGACATGGTGAGGCAGTAATGATCTCCGAATGGCTACATTGCTGATTACATTCTAGCATCCTGCCTATTTTGTGACTGGATTTATGTTTTTAGCCATATAGGTGAATTCATTTTAATTTATCCATTTTCTAAACTGCTTAGCTAGTTTCACAATAGTCAGAATAATCCTTGTTGTCATGTTAGCCATATTAATCCTGTAGTGTAGGATTAATATTAGGATTTTACGGTTAAATGAAATACTAAAAAAATCTAATTTTTGGAGCCAATCACTAAGTACAGGCTTTTATGACTCTCAAGTCAATCTCAGCAGAATCGGGGAACCAGCCAAGAATACCAGGAAGCACAGAAAGGAAAGCAGTGACAAAAATACATGAAACAAACTCAGGTCCCTGGAGCTGTGAGGTGATGGGGCTAATTCCTATGCCACCCTGCTACTCACTTGCTCAAATTCGCAAATATAATATGGCGTAATGGATTGAATACAAAAAAAACATTTGGGTTCCATGAGGCCCAAACCACTTTTAACACCCAAACAAGTAAGTAAGTAAACAGTAAAAAGTGAACAAAACAAAAAACAAACAGTCACAAATCAGTAGGAACCTTTCAGAAGGTCCTGTCTCACTTATGGTGGTCAAAAAAAGATACCAGCCCCTGATAAATCTATATAAATCTATATCTGATAAATAATAATTTCATATTTTTAGCACTTGCAAAGCTAAAAATTATTGATAGCCAACTAACCCCAGGTCCAGAATAGTTTCAAATTAGCAGATTCTGAAAATAGATAAAAGAAAATTCAGGCAACTTTACATAAACTGATGGACGGTATAAAAGGCAATAGTTGTTTCCATAAAACTCTGAAGTTTCACATTGATAGGTAAACCTATTTCCTGTTAGTGAGCCAGCAATGGGTGGCGTTTATTCCACTTCTCCGCTTTCATTTCCAATATTAGAGATCTGCAATGTAAGCAGTATTTTTGAAAAATACTACACAACAAGAGCATCAAAAATGGACAAGGGCTATACAAATATTCTGAAGAACTTCATTAATAATTACTAATGTAATTTATTGACTTTCTTAGGCCTATATGTTTCAATTTCATTTTTTTTTTAATATTTAATATTAGTTTGGACCATTACAGCTTATGTAAGGATATTGTTTTACAGAATAAACAAGATAAATTAGCTGTAATCTTATAAAATATCCATATATAATCTATGTTTACCTAGTGATCTTTTATCTATGTGTTGTTTTCGCATTTTTTTTTTTATGTTTATTGTATGTAAGTTATTAAGTTCCTGCCATGGCACATGCAGACATACAACATTTAGACACGTGGTAGAAACAAAAGAACAGCTCCTTTTACAATTCCTGAGTATTAAATTAGACATTAGTGATGTCTAAAAACAACATAATCATGACCTGTATGAGGTGAAATATGCCCAATACCAACATGTAGCATCATAACAACTTAAATTTCAAAATGGCAGTGTGATAACATCATCAACATGGCACAATAATCAAACAGTACGAGAATAATTAATTATATAAATAAATGTTACTTTAAGTTGTGTATAATGACCAGGAGAAGTGTATCTTTGAGAAGGGACGTGCTGTGCGGTTTTTCCTTCATTGCAGACTCTCACATGTTTGCCCTTTCAAATGCCAAGCCCCGCATTAGCAGGACACCAATGTTGTTCCAGCAAAAATGTCATGGCACAGCATTCATCTTAAGGCAGCATGTAAATTTTATGTACTCATCAGATTTAAAGTATCAGTTACAAACATAAGTGCTGCCATGGTTTGAAAAAAGTTGGGTCCCTTATCTGATCTCCTGGATCGATTTTTTTTCTGTATGTCAGGTAGGGATGTTTTTGTTTAGAATTTGATCATAGAGGGAGATTATGAAATCTCGTGTTTTGTGAATCTGTCATTGTTTTGCATAACCAGAAGAATTTACCCATCAATGACACTTCATGGAAGAAAAAGTACAACAAAATCTCTACCACCTCATTAGCCGAATCGATTTCAAGTTGCCCTCCCAGATACTAAAGGACTTCTACATATTCACCATGGAAAGGATCCTGACAAGAAGTATTACAGCCTGGTTTGGGAGTACACTGTGTAACTTCAAGGGCATCTGCACAAAGCGATGCTGGGTCCCAACAATGGCCACCTCTCTGTGCTGCGATCAGGACAATGGTGCTGCTGCCTGAAGACCACATCAGAGTCTGAACAGGAGTTTCTTCCCATAGTCCATCCGCACCATGAATAAGAAAGTGTCTAGAATTTCACTACATATTGAACTGTGTGGATAATCTGTATGTGGCAAATACAATTTGACTTGCCTTGACAATGTTTGAAAAGATGTTTTAATGTTTCTCAGGTGGTTTTGGTTGAAAGCCTTCCCCAGGATTTCCCACCCATCACACAACAATATGAACTACAGATATATGCGGAGGATATCAGAGGAGACACGGACATGAAGACTCTGGTGGTAAAAGTAACTGAAGAGTCGGGACCTCTAAAGTTCCTTGACAATTTAGGAAATCAAGGTAAGAAAAAGAATATTAAAGCTAAATGTGTGTGCATTTGTGAGATGGTTTGGTGTTCCTTATCAATGAAACTTTTTGCACATCCATTGAAGTTATCTCCTCACAAACATGCTATATAGGGATTTTGCCATGTAAACTCGTGCTCTAAAATTAATAACTTGCTATAAATGTAAAAAAAAATCCTGCCTGTGCTGGTGCTTTACATTGCAGTCTATACGGTTTAGAGGAAAGCTTAAAAACTTACCGAATGCATACATTTTTTAAGCCAAGACAGTTGTGTGATTGCACACACATTGTAAAATAGTATACAGTATATATGTTATTTCTAAATAAAAAAACACCAGGATTATAAGATTATGTCATTTTAAAAGAAGCCCAGCCATGAGCAATAGCTCAGCACTTTGTCTTCCTGTCCAACATTCTTTCACTGCCCCAGAAGGTGGTTTCCTCCCAACACACCAAATCACAGTAAGCATAGTTGATTTTACGTGACAAATGACACAAGAAAATAGAAAACGTATCCTTACTCAAGGAAAATAGTCCCAAGAGTATGCAATAAAATGATTATTTCCAGGTCCCTTTTGCTGTTACAAACATGCGTGGGAAATACATTAAATTGCTGATCAATACTCAACAGCTGTCTTGGCTTGAAAAATGGACGTATTTGGTAAGTTTTAAAGCGACAGAGTGGACAATTTTTTTTTTAATTTATAGAAAGAGCTTAACTTTACAACACAATTTTGAGTGGCAAATGCACATACTGTATACTATGCTTGTGAAGAAATGTCTTTGACTTGAAAAATACCAAACTTATCCTTTAATCACAAGCTGCCTGCTCTTTTGCTGCATGAGCAGTCTGAATTTGCGGTAGCATGGAGTCCACAAGATGTTAAAAGGGTGAGAGAAGAATAATTGCCCTTTCCCCTTGTCATCTCCATTATTGCTTCATTTTAGCTGGTTGAATGAGATGTGGTGACTGTGGAGAATAGTACTTTTAGATGAACTACTCTCATTATGCTACAGCCACTCCAGAATTTTCCTGTTCCTGTGGCATGGACCATCAGTCTGTTTGCTGAAGGAGACACTGTGCCCAAAACCGGGATTCACCACATCTGCAACAAAATTTACATTTATTCACATAGTGGATACTTTAATCCAAAATTTACAAAATTGGTCAACTGAATCAAGTAAACTTTAATCTGGGGACAGTATTGAAATAAGTGTCACAGAACAAGGTTACAGAATTGGTCATCATGAATGAGGAGTGGAATTGAACTGACCACCACAAGTCCATCCATCCTCTTCCGCTTATCGGAGATCGAGTTGCGGGGGCAGCAGCTTGAGCAGAGATGCCCAGACCTCTCCCCGGCCACTTCTACTAGCTCTTCCAGGGGAATCCTGAGGCGTTCCCAGGCCAGCTGAAAGATTAGGGTTTTGTCCCTCCAGCGTGTCCTGGAACATCTCACCAGGGAGGCGTCCAGGAGGCATCCAGATCAGATGCCCGAGCCACCTCATCTGACTCCTCTCAATGCGGAGGAGCAGTGGCTGCACTCTGAGCTCCTCCCAGATGACTGAGCTTCTCACCCTATCTTCAAGGGAAAGCCCAGAATCCCTGCCGGAGGAAACTCATTTCAGCCGCTTGTATTTGTGATCTCGTTCTTTCGGTCACTACCCACAGCTCACGACCATAGGTGAGGGTAGGAACGTAGATCAACTGGTAAATTGAGAGCTTTGCCTTACGGCTTAGCTCCTTTTTCACCACGACAGACCGATGCAGAGCCCGCATCACTGCGGACACCGCACTGATCCGCCTGTCGATCTCCCGCTCCATTCTTCCCTCACTCGTGAACAAGACCCCCAGATACTTGAACTCCTCCACTTGGGGCAGGATCTCATTCCCAACCCTGAGAGGGCACTCCACCCTTTTCTGGCTGAGGACCATGCTCTCGGATTTGGAGATGCTGATTCCCATCCCAGCCGCTTCACACTCGGCTGCGAACTGATCCAGAGAGAGCTGAAGATCACGGCCTGATGAGGAAAACCGGACAACATCATCTGCAAAAAGCAGTGACCCAATCCTGAGCCCACCAAACTGGAACCCCTCAACACCCTGGCTGCGCCTAGAAATTCTGTCCATAAAAGTTATGAATAGAATCGGTGACAAAGGGCAGCCCTGGTGGAATCCAACTCTCACTGTAAATGGGTTCCACATACTGCCGGCAATGCGGACCAAGCTCTGACAACGGTTGTACAGGGACCAAACAGCCCTTATCAGGGGGTCCAGTACCCCATACTCCCATGCACCCTCCAGGAGCCTGCCAAGGGTAGTGCTGGTCCACTGTTCCGCGACCAGGATGAAAACCACACTGATCCTCCTGAATCCAAGGTTTGACTATCCGATGGACCCTCCTCTCCAGGACCCCCGAATAGACTTTTCCAGGGAGGCTGAGGAGTTTAATCCCCCTGTAGTTGGAACACACCCTCCGGTTCCCTTTTTTAAAGAGAGGGACCATCACCCCGGTGTGCCAATCCAGAGGCACTGTCCCTGATGTCCATGCAATGTTGCAGAGGCGTGTCAACCAAGACAGTCCTACAACATCCAGAGCCTTTAGGAACTCCAGGCGTATCTCATCTACCCCCGGGGTCCTGCCACCAATGATTTTTTTGACCACCTCGGTGACCTGAGTCCCAGAGATGGGAGAGCCCACCTCCGAGTCCCCAGGCTCTGCTTCCTCATTGGAAGGCATGTTAGTGGGATTGAGGAGGTCCTCAAAGTACTCCCCCCACCGACCCACAACATCTTGAGTCAAGGTCAGCAGCGCGCCATCCCCACCACACACAGTGTTGACACTGCACCACTTTCCCCTCCTGAGACGCCAGATGGTGGACCAGAATCTCCTCAAAGCCATCCGGAAGTCGTTCTCCATGGCCTCCCCAAACTCCTCCCACGCCAAGTTTTTGTATCAGCAACCACTGAAGCCGCATTCTGCTTGGCTTGATGGTACCTATTAGCTGCATCTAGAGTCCCACAAGACAAAAGGGTCCTGTAGGACTTCTTCAGCTTGATGGCATCCCTCACCGCCGGTATCCACCAACAGATTTGGGGATTACCACCATGACAGGCACTGACTACCTTATGGCCACAGCTTCAGTCAGCTGCCTCAACAATAGAGGCACGGAACATGGCCAATTTGGACTCAATGTCCCCCACCTCCCTCGGGATGTGGTCAAAATTCTGCCAGAGGTGGAAGTTGAAGCTACTTCTGACAGGGGACTCTGCCAGACGTTCCCAGCAGACCCTCACAATATGTTTGGGCCTACCAGGTCTGACCAGCATCCTCCCCCACCATCGAAGCCAACTCACCACCAGGTGGTGATCATTTGACAGCTCCGCCCCTCTCTTCACCTGAGTGTCCAAGTCCGATGACAGAACAACTAAGTCGATCATCGAACTGAGGCCTAGGGTGTTCTGGTGCCAGGTGCACATATAGACACCCTTATGCTTGAACATGGTGTTTGTTATGGACAATCCATGACGAGCACAGAAGTCCAATAACAAAACAATGCACGGGTTCAGATCGGGGGGTCATTCCTCTCAATCACGTCCTTCCAGGTCTCACTGTCATTGCCCACGTGAGCATTGAAGTCTCCCAGCAGAACGAGGGTGTCCCCAGAAGATGTGCCCTCTAGCACCTTCTCCAGGGACTCCAAAAAGGGTGGGTACTCCAGACTGCTGGTCGGCGCATATGCACAAACAACAGTCAGGACCCATCCCCCCACTAGAAGTGAAGAACTTTAAACCAAACAGAAGACAAGACTAGTTAGACTTAGATACATAGTTACTGTACTCGTATCAATGGGCACCGTGACACCAATAAAAATATATTTTTGACATGGAACCGTGGGCTTGTGGATCATCAGACTAGAAAATATTTCCCCCAACACTTAGTGTTTACAGTTTGTGCTTCATAGCCCACTACAGCATCATCTTATTGGTTTTCTTTTACAGGACAGGAGATTGATTAGGTTGTCAACTACAGTAATGTTCTGTCACAGGAAACAAATGTAACAATTTAAATGTTTTCATCTTATTACTTAACTTTTATTACTGTGCCGTGTTGATGATTTTATCATACTGCCATTTTGAAATTTAAGTTGTTATGATGGTACATGTTGGTATTGGGCATGTTTCACCTCATATAGGTCATGATTATGTTGTTTTGGCTGTCATCACTAATGTCTAACTTAATGCTCAGGAATTGTTAAAGTAGCTGTAGTAGTTGTAGTAGCAAAGTCACATGTACAGAGTTTGGTGTAAAACCCTATTCAGACGGGATTAGTTTTACTTTAGGAGGTAGCGTAAAGTTAGCGACTTACTGTCAGTTCTTTACCCTATAAATTAGTTAATGTAGGCGTACCATTGAGTTAGACCATATTAACCACCTTTATTCATAAGAACAGTGTGTCTGATTCCACCTCCAAGGTGGATGGCCCCGCACCTACTTGCTTTTCTATATAAATTGTGTATTCAGTGCACCAATGGATATAACACCCCCATCATTATTCAGCCTACACAGTGAGCAGTACACCAACAGTTCCTTGTTCCACTTCAGGTGCTGAGTAAAATAATTATTAACAGGTCTCTGTAACTTTAGCCTCATTTGAATCTCTCAAATGATGGAAGTTTACTGACATGTCGATTCTCAATGATGTAATTTAACCTGGGGTTATTTTTTACATACTTTTTACAAAAGATGAGTCTCCCTAATTTTTACAGAGATGTGAACACATAGTCTGTGAAAGTTACTAATGTTATTGATTCAGATGGGACTAAAATTACTGAGGTCCTCCAGTAAAAGTTACTTTACCCCACCTTGTGGTGGTGGTGTACAACTGATCCCATTCAAATAGGTCTAAATTCTTACTTGCATATCCGACCAATATGTAGCATGTTGCCATTCTGCAGCACTATGATACATAAATGCTCTTGACTAGACTAAAAATAATGAGCTATTAGGTATGAAGAACTTTTTCTGCAGGATTTTCCCACTGAGAAAAAATTAATTTCACTAGTAATTTCTTTTTGATAGTTTTACACTTTTGCTTGTGACCAGTGTTTGTCTTTACTTTGAGTCTCTTTTCCATTTGATATGATTGATTATCTTTTTGTCTCATGTGTTATCCTGAGCTCCGTCAGACTGTTCTTCCTCAGTTGTTTCTAAAGTACCTCATAATCACACGTGTTTCTTTAGCCTTTCAGATCAGGGCTTTATGAAAGATCAAAGTAGTTATGACAGTTTATATGATATATGACTCAGTCTCTGTTGGCCCTTTACGGTAACTGTCATATCAATTGTGGGTCTTCCTGACACTGGATGACATACCCATGACCCAATCTGACGAATCTGTGGTCTTACCGGTTTTCTTCCTGCATTTTACACACGTGTCCCTACTTCATTACTTCTATGAAACAGCACTGATAGTGCCACTGACTAAGTAGATAGTTATGTAGGAAGGACCTAATAAAGTGAGCATTCAAAATATTGTAATATTATTTTATTTACCGTTGGGATTATTTCCAAATAGAACCTTTTGGGGGGAAGGCATGAAAATAATGAATAATTTCAGAGTAAAGGAGGAAGAATAGCTTTTGTAGATCTCTGTAGTTGTCGTTACTGCTTCTGTCTTCTGTGAAAGAGAAAAGAGAAGCAAAGAATAAAGATGTGATCCATGTTATTACTCAGTTGTGTCTCTGGAGACTGAGATGTTCAGAGTGTTTTTTGTAAGGTAGCTAGCTACAGAGATGGTGGTTGTTAACTTCATGGTGCACAGTTATCAGATTCCATTAACTAATCAGACAGAGTGCTTCTAAATTGCTGCCATTATTTGTTATACTGTATCACAGACAGTAGCACCATTATCTAGTATGTCAGTACTACTAGAAGATACTGTGATGGATGCATTATTGCTGGAAGTGTCATATACTGACACTTGTTACAGACCTCACACATCAGGTGTATTCACGCACATGCCAGAAGGACAGTTTAAAAGAAAAGATGTGATTCATCTTAAAGCTGATCTTTCTCTTTGTTTTCATGTGAAACTTGCTTTAGAAGTTTATACAGATGTACAAATAAAAGATTTAGCCACAATTTCCCCCACAAGACTGAGTATGAATACTGATTCAGCATACTGTCTGACTTCGAGCTATCCAAGAAACCTGTGGGTAAACTGTGTGCAAGCTACATGAAGCTTTTTGGAAGAAAAACAACTTCTGCTGCATTTTTAAACTTTCATTAATGCACATTAACTTCCTTCATTGTACGACAGACCAGCAGCAAGCAGTTTATTTTCACAGTAAACTAAAGTCATTTTGCTGCCCACAAAACATCAGGTGATATGAAGTCATGCTCTGATCATGAGGCAGCCTTCCCAGTATTTTTTAATAAAACACTGTACTTTTCTTGCATAGAGTATGTAAATAAAATGGATTAGATCAGAGGTGCACTACAGCATTAAATGTAACATTAAGGCCACACACTGTAAAACGTGTGACATGCATACATTATTGGGCACTGTATATGTGCTGCGCCGTGCTCGACCCTCGATGAAATAATTTATTGCAGCAGTACTGTCATATATCATATGCTGCACTGTGTGATTTAAATACAAACACTAGACAGCAAAATGTGGTCCAGGACATCAAGGGCCAAAGAGAGATGAACGTCAGTGGGGAAGTTGACTGGCTGTTTGCTTGTACTGGGTTGTTTGTGGGTATACAAATGGCAGATCTTACAGGCCCATCTCAGTACTCTCTAGGAAAAGTATGATAATTTGCATGCCATCTAGTAATCATTCCTATTATACTTTTATTATTGGGGTAAAACATTTGCACTAAGTTCTCATGAAACTGAAGACTAAATGCAGAATCGCTCAGATACAATAAAAATCAAAGGAAACTGGAAAAGAGGTGCTGTTTGAGAAGAAACAGTACAAGGTATGGATTAACAACCCCACCACCACCACCATGAGAAAGGAGATTGACAACTGATACATTTATAATTCATTAAAATGTAATTTAACTCAGACCACTAGCGGGGTTACTTACGCACACCATGATAGAGTAGAAGGCACAAGGCTAAATGAGCATTGTCTAAGCATTGCATTGTGGGAAGAACAGTCTCTGGGGATTTGGGGAGTCTGTCAAACTGGTGGGGGGCAAGAAATGATGGTATGTAATTCAAAATTAAAACTTGCTTATAGTATTAAATATTTTTGAGTTGATCAAAATATAAAATACAAATGTGCTTTCTGAATATGGTGAGCTTAGTCTTGTGATTGTGTTTCATCAGTGCAAAACCCCATCTAAGTATGCAGTCATCCATCCATTGTGTTGTTGAAGCTGCTTAAGTCCAGTTCAGATTCTACACCTGAAACAGCATGAAAGCTGGTATTACTGAAAGGGACATTGTAGCAGAATTTTTTGGTGGTTCACTATCGTCTCCTGAGATTGGCACTGGCATCTCTGAAGTCTGGCAAACTTGGTGAAACAAATAGACATTATCAAACTTGGGAGTACTTTGGGTTCCTGCCAGTTGTAAGTTAAAGGATTGGGAGTGCAGGATTGGGTGAGTCACAAGGAACTGATGGATGTCATCTGGAGCAAAAGCTTAAGTTAGTGTGAATATTTGCTTTGTTTGTTTAAATTGATGTTGGGAAGATGCAAATTGTTTTGTTCTGACTGGCGGTTTTTTTATGGCCTGCAGATGGCACTGCTAACTGATCTAAGACTGAGCCAAAAAAAAAACAAGCACAGGGCAATAAGAAAGCTGAAATCTCAGTACAACTAATAAAACAACGCAATTACACGATTTCCAATGTAAAAACAAATTTCCTAAGGCTAAAAGATAAAAAAGCACCCAAGTGTATCTTCAAAATTGGTGAAACAGTATCAGTCAAATAAACACAGTGCAATGAAATCCCATTTTATAACCTTAATGCACTTGAGGCAGAAGCTGAGGATAAGAACATGTTTAGGCTTACCATTAAATTGAGGCTCAGGTAATGAATCTGAGACAGTGGGATTTGCTTTTGGTAATCAAGCGAGGCTTATGCAGAAGTTTACGTTTTGAATGTGGTTTGCTTGCCATTGTGTATTGCAGAGCTGTGGGTGCCCTCTGGAGATACTGCATTTAAACCAGCTATGCCAGTGCATGGAAAAAATGTTTCTGAGTATTGTCATTTTTTAGGATCTTATTATCTTGAATTGAGTGGGCTGTGGATAGGTCACATAGTGTGGCAAATTGTTTCTGAAGATTGTGTTGAAGACCGCAACGTGACAGAATAGGATGAAGTGTCATTTTCATCCACATTTCATCCAAAGGTTCTTGGACTTTTAATTTTAATTGAGATTTCCTGTTGAAATATAGTGTAATGGAGCTTTGCTTCCTTCATGAACCACTATTTGAGTATATGAGTTACCTCAAAATCAACAGCTGCCAAACTATCTAACAGCAAAGTTACCAGGGTGATAGGCCTAAGACAATAAAACCGTTTGAATAATTTAATGGCTTTTAAGTCTTTGCAGAGTCTTTTCAATAAAACAGTTTTAGATAAGCAAATAGGCAGATGAAAAAATAATCCTACATGATGCAGTGGACCAAATTTCAATCTGGTTAGACCCACATTCACCCATGACTTTTTTCCTTGGCTGGAGCTGAAGGAAGGATTCAGCCCTAGATGGGATAACAGTTCATAACATGATGAATTTGTGCTTGTGGGGATGGTATAGAATTATTGAGTAACATAAAGTTCATGTAATTCGGAAAGCTGGAAGGAAAACTGGAGTTCCAGTTGATACAAGCAGTACATACTGCATATAGTCCTCACAGAGAGTAACAGGGTAGAAATTCAAACCCTGAGCTATGCAGTCAGGGTTGTTAGATGTGTGCTTTTCACCCCTAATTGGGCTATTTTTGAAAATATTTTGCAGGAAAAATATTGATTTGGCAGTGTGCAGTTTTTTGGTTCTATTTCCAAATGGTACATGCAGGCCTCAAATGGCAAAATTCCAAGGAGGACAATGACGTTAACAGCAGTGCCAAAACTCCCCCTCAGTTGTCAACATTTTCATTCATTGGGCTGATCCACAGGTGGGTTTTCAGATGTCATTGGGCTTGGGAGTATTTCCAGGATCTTGCAACTCTGTATGGAGTTGGTGCGCTGCATAACCATAACCATGTACTCACCAACTACTAGTTTTTTCCCCCCCAAGTTAATTTTGATGCAATGATTTTTAAGCAATTGCTTTCCGCTGACTGGTTTTCACAGTTCCTACTTAATAATCTCTTTTGTTAAAAACTCTGGAAGCTCTGGAGTAGTCTTTCAATTGAGTCCTTTCTTTCTTTCTTTCTTTCTTTCTTTCTTTCTTTCTTTCTTTCTTTCTTTCTTTCTTTCACTCGCCTCTTGCTACATCTCAATATGCACATTTAGTTTTATGACTCATCATCATCCCACTCAGCAGATTTTCTTTTCCAACTGGCCCCACCATCAGATTCCTCATAGTGTCAGTGGAGCAGGGTGTAAATTTAACTTGAGAGTTAAAGCATAACCACAGTGCTTTGTTACCTTTGGACAGACTCCTGTAAAAGCTCACAGCTGTACTTTTGCGCTGGAGATCTGTGAGCTGGAAGCCATGCACAGTGAAACATCTGGAAACATTCTGTCAACAATAATGGGGCAACACAAAGTTTAAAGAAATACAAGGCTGAAGCAGCAAGGAGGTGATTAGAAAGAGAAAGCAACATTTTTGAGGTGTCAATAGTTACGTAGTGCATTGTACACACTTTTTAAAAGGGTTTGTGCTTGGCCATCACTAGCAAAATATAAAACAAAAAAACAAAAACGAGTGTTAAAAAAGAGAAATTAGCAAATAAAATAATATTTATTCATGCATGTCAAAGGAAAGGATCTCTTAAAGCACAAAAATATGATTACTCCTTATGGAAAACTCATATTCTTCCAATTGCAAACCAGAAATGAATTCCTTCTATTAGACACACTTTGCAGATTGAGTTTCAAAATGACTTGAAAGACATTTAACCTAAACCAGGTGGGAGTCTCCTAAAGCCAATGTCATATTACGTGACTTCTAGTCAAACTTGACAATTTCACTTGCAGTCCTGTAATCAAATCTGTATGATTTTGTGTGGGTGAGTGGCAGACTGGTTGGCTGGCTAAGATTATTTAAATTAAATCCACAGCCTAAAAATGATAGAAAAGCCATGTAACAAGTTATACATTGTGGCACGTGGCTGGGGGTGGTACCCAACCGGGATGCCCAAGAGGACCAGAGGAGGGCTTGCGCCTTCTCCAGACCACGAGGGGGTGACCGCCCTGGTTGCTTTGGGGACCACGGGTAGAGAACATTGAAGCTCAGCCCTGTAGGGGCCCGTGGTCACCGGAAGGGGGCACCCCGATGCCTATGGAGCGCTGGACCTCAGCACTTCCGCCACACCCGGAAGTGCTGGACGGAAGAAGATCAGGGACACCCGGAGGAAGGTGGAAGATTGCCGGGAAGCACCTGGAGTACATCCGGGTGATTATAAAAGGGGCCGCGTCCCTCCATTTAAGGCTGGAGTCGGGTGAGGAGAAGGACAGAGCTTGGTGGAGAGGAGTGGAGGTGGCCTGAAGAGTGAGGCATTTGAGTGTGAGGCCTGGACTTTGGGGGAGTCTTGGGGGTTTTGTGTGCACTTATTGCTGTAAATAATAGTTGTACATAAACGTGTGGTGGCGCTTAAACATGTCTACCTATCTGTGTCTGGGGCTCGTTCCACAACATATTTTACCAAAAGTTAGTTAGCAAAGATACTGTAGCTAACAAAGTTCAGAATGTGCTACTGTCTCTGCATCTTACTGTTCATTGTGTATTACATTTCTTTTATTCTACTTGAAATCTCCCCTATAGATCCAACTCAAGTTTTTGAACAGCAGTAGTTCTGCATGGTGTGCAGATATCATCTGCAGGGAATCCTCAGATCAGAGCCTCAGCTGCTGAATCAAGTTACTGGAGGAGTTCACACTCTGAGTGTGCAGAGATCTTACAGCAGCATTAAACTGTACTTGAACAGTTCCAGGCATATCAATATCTCATACCTTCAGACAGACAGTGGATGTTGATTATGCAACTAAATATACTTAAAAAGTCACAAAAAGCCCTTTGATGGTTTCAGATATGTAATATGGATATAAATGATGTTTTAGTGTGGCACAGAGATACTAATTCTGTTGCTGGAGACCATAGTGTTTTCATGTTTTCATCTTTGCTGCCTTCTAAGCCGGTGTTTTGCACTTTTAGCTGGAATTCGTTTTTTCATTAGCTTTAGTTCTCCCATTTATTTAACATCCACCTTACAGTCAATCAGAGAGAGATGCCACTTTTTTGAAATGTGTGTTCACACTTCCAGATGTACATGAACTTGCACATCTCACTATTTTGGAGTAGTTGTCAATACTGTAGCGACCCGTGGAGGAGTCTTTAAAGATTTCGAGCCGAACTCTGCCGTGCACCTCTCCGAAGCTGTCGGCTAGCGGCTTGCCAGCGTCATGCACGCAACTGCACCCAGCTCTTTAAGAAAGAGAACACTCGTGCCCCATACACCGCACGACTCCGAGTGTCTCGGTAGTTTGCTTAGATAAAATCTTAGCAATAAAACAACTCTGTCCTGTTGTATCTTTTTATTACAGAAGATAGTCAGAAACAAAAGCTCAACATTATTGCGCCATTGCCAAGGTCAAGCACGAAGACACATTTCAATAAATTGGTACTTTTACAAAATAAATAACCCCGGACGGCGATACCCAAACCCACCCAACCAATTAAATACAAACACACCATTATTTACAACACAAATGACAATACGTAAATTTCGACATACAATAAGCTTTTTATAAATTACCCATAAATTCCCCACAAACTATTTACATAAATTCCCCATGAGGCGTCACTCCGCCAGCGCTTGCTGCCGGGTTGTTACACAGCCCCCTCCTAAGAGGGTTAGTGTCCCCACAACCCTACTCATCACAGATAAAATCACGTAAATGTCCTGGCCGCCGACGGACACGCTTTGTCCTGCCGGAGGTGCCATCACTGGTGTCGGGCTCAGTCCTGTCACTGTCTGACTCGGTGCCGGGGGTGGAGGTTGGAGAACCGCTTATATTTTCGAGTTGTTGTTGCTCTGGGGCCAGTGGGTGGTATGGTGCTAAACGGTCCTTGTGCAGCACCACCCGTCTGCCTCGTCCAGGCATTCGACTCGGAAAACTACTTCCGATATTTTGTCCAATATTTCTCCCGGTCCTTGCCAATGGTGGGCTAGTTTTGGGGACAATCCCGTTTCGCTATGGGCAAAATACCCACACTTTGTCCCCTGGCTTCAGCGTCGGGCCATGAGCCCGTGAGTCATAAGCCCGTTTTTGGCGTGCTCCAGCTCCCTCCAGGGCCTCCCTGGCCAGTCGATGAACGGTGTCCAGCCGCTCTTTTAGCCGTCTAAAATAATCCATTTCGGGCCCACCAATAATCTCAGGCTCAGGGGGTGAGCCAAACACTAAATCCACCGGCGCGCAAGTTCCCTTCCAAACATCAGCCCGCTGGCGTGCATTGGCTCGACTCCTGCACTGCTGTCCGATATGCCCATAGGACCAAAGGCAAATGTTGGTCCCAGTCCCGCTGGTGTTGACTGGTCAGAATTGCCAGTTGAGTGGCCAGGGTGCGATTAAATCGCCGACCAATCCATCACTTTGTGGGTGAAGGGGTGGTCCGGTCTTTTCACCCCAGTCGCTGACACACCTCCTGAACAAACGGCTCTCAAAGTTCCGCCCTGATCGCTGTGGAGCTCGTCCGAACTCCAAATCGAGTGAACATTTCATCCACGAGTTTTGGGCAGCTGTGGGGCACTCTGATCCGGAACTGCATACGCCTCTGGCCATTTGGTAAAGTAGTCCATTGCTACCAAAACGTAGCGATTTCCGGCTTCCGTTACAGGAAAAGGACCCAGTATGTCCACGCCAATTCTCTCCATGGGTGCCCGACCAGGTATCGCTGCAATGGCGCGTGAGAACGTTGACTAGGTCCCTTTTGTGCAGTGCAGACGTCACAGCAGTGGACGTGTAGCTCTGCGTCTTGCCGACACCCGGGCCAATAAAACCGCTGCCGTAGTCGACGCACTGTCTTAGCGTTCCGTAATGTCCGGATCCAGCCGCTCCGTGGACCCATCGGAGGACCTCGGCGCAAAGCCTGGGGAACCAGTAGTTGTAGCCGGTCAATTCCTCCCGGTGCGCCACCGCCTGTAGATTACGCCATCGCAACTCCAAGTTGCCCAACTGAGAGTGGAGTATTTTGAGTTCAGGCCCCTGTGACGACACGGTTTGCCAGTCGGGACGTTCTTGTGTCTCCAACCAGCCCTTTACCTTTTCTAGTGCTTGATCGCTCGCCTGTAACTGCCTCAATTGGTCAATAGTGTACGGCTCCAACAGTGTCATCTATCCTGCGGATGCGACGATGGCCCCAGCCCCTTTCTTCCTGTCGGCGCAATATCGACATTCATTGCTGAGGCATGGACGCCTGGAGAGGGCATCAGCGTTGGCATGCTGCCGGCCCGGTCGGTGCTGTATCTCAAAGTCATATTCTTGTAGAATCTCCATCCACCTTGCCACCTGGCCCTCTGGTTGCCTGAAATTCAACATCCAGGTGAGGCTAGCATGGTCAGTCCGCAGTGTGAACCTAGTGCCCAATAGGTAGGGCCGAAAGTGCCGCACGCTAGGATCACTGCCAACAGTTCCCGCCGAGTGACACAGTAATTCCTCTCCGTCGACTGAGGCTGCAGCTGTAATAAGCTATCACTCTTTCTCCAGCCTCCCCTTCTGTGAGAGCACGGCCCCAATCCCCACATTGCTAGCGCCAGTGTCCACCACAAAAGGTTGGTTGGGGTCAGGGTACGCCAGGACAGCGCGCTGACGAGGGCAGCCTTTAACTGTTGGAAGGCGGCTGTGCAATCCTCCGTCCACCCAAACTGTTGGCCCTTACTCGTTAGTCGGTGCAAAGGGCTGGCAATGGTGCAAAGTTTTTACTAATCTTCGTAGTAGGAGGCTAAACCCAAAAGCTCCGCAGTTCAGTGATATTGGCTGGTGGGGCCAGTTGCTCACGGCAGTCACCTTCGGGGTCTGTAGCCACCCCACTCTCGCTGATTACGTGCCCTAGAAACTGAGTCTGTCGGGCAGAAGATTGCATTTCTCAGGGTTTAACCGCAACCCGGCGCTACTAATGGCGGTCAGGACCTCCCTTAAATTGTGCACCGCCTGGTCAAAGTCTCTGGCATGAATCAGCAGGTCATCTAAATAGACCACACAACGGGTTCGGGAATGTCTTTAGGACCCGCTCCATTAGTCTTTCAAACGTGGCGGCGATTACAAAGTCCAAACGGCATTACCTTAAACTGCCACAGCCCTTGTCCGATGGTGAATGCAGTTTTGGGTCGGTCCTCTGCTGCCAGTTCTACCTGCCAATATCCACTGCGCAAGTCCAAAGTGCTGAACCAACGGGATCCAGCCACATAGTCCAATGCATCATCGATGCGAGGCAATGGGTAAGAGTCTTTTCGAGTGACTGCATTTAATTTACGAAAGTCCACACAAGGCGCCAACCCCGTTTTCTTCCGCACCATGACCATGGGTGCGCCCAGGGACTGTCAGAAGGCTCAATGATGTCGTTGGTTACCATCTCGCTAATCAATTCTTCGCAGCTTGGCGTTTTGCAAGAGGCAATCTGTGGGGCGCAACCGAATGGGGCGGCGTGGCCAGTGTCAATGTGGTGTTTGACTAACGAGGTTCTGGTGCAGTCCTCTTCTCGAGCCGCAAAATGTCCACAAAGTCGTTCAATACTTTCTGGAGTTGCTCCTGCTGTGGCGTGCTCAGCTGTTCACCACTCGATGGCCCAATTCCTCCACAGCAGCAACCGCCTCAGTGGATGGGTGGTCGTGTGAGGAAAACCGTTGGGGAGCACTGGTCTGAGCTGCAATACTCTCCTGGGGGTCCTCTTCAGTCCCTGCATCTTCCAACAACGGTCGGGCGGTGAGCCGTGGTGTCCAGGCAAATCCAAGCTAACAGCCCTTCCAGGATGATTCCAGCCCGATTGGAGCGACACAGTCTCATTACCTACGCGAGGATGGCCCTGGACACATCAACACATGCTCCCCAGTGGGCCAGCAAGTCTAACCCAATTATGCATTTGTCTTTAATGTCCATGAGCCAGAATTCGTGGCTGGTCTGGCTCGTCCCTACTACTACAGTCAATAGTTTCTTTCCGGCATTTTGTCCGCTCACCCGTAACCGCGCAGTTCGATGTTAGAAGGAGTCCAGTCTTTTGGAAGAGGACCAGCTGTTTCGGCAACACTCCTCTCTGTAATAGACAAATAGTGGACCCGTGTCCACTAAGGCACTGCATGGCCGTCCGCCTATAATGCAGTCTAGGTACAGTCCACCTGAAAACCCACAGCCCCACTTTAGGGCAGTCATTGCGGAGGGATGATGATGGCTGGGCGCGACTGACCTCCACACCCTCAGGTTGGTCCCTTTCTACCACTCGCCAACTGCTCTCGTAGCGGCTTGGGCGTGATGATTGACGTGCCGGAGACCCAAGCTGTAGTACCTCTTCAGCCCGTTCAGCCTCCCGTAGTGCCTCACTCAAATGTCTGGGCGACAGCAGACAGACATGCTGACGGAGACGCTCTGGTGTAAGGCCCCGCAGGAAAGCATGAACACTGAGTTCTTCCCTTGCTGCTGTCGAGAAAGTAGGGTAACCTTTCCGTCATAGACCCTGATGTCAGCTGCAAATGCTCCCACACTCTCACCTTCACGCCGATGTCGGTTTGTCAGCTCCTCCCTGTTGTGTTCCGCTGAGGTTCTCTGTCCAAAGCGACGGGTGAGAGCATCGGTGAGGGCCTGAAGATCACGACACTCCTCAGGCGGCAGGTCGATGAGTAC